>NC_084565.2:2500000-2522500 GCF_033978685.3 Nerophis lumbriciformis
TCATTTTTAACAAATAATTATTTTTTTTAAACAGGTGATTTTTAACTACCTTTAAAAATAATAAGTGATACAATAAACAGTTTTCCTCTTCATTTACATATATTTTTTAAATAATTTAAGCTATTTTTCCTCTTCATTTTTAACCATTTTTAAAAACAAGTCATTTCTAACCATGCACCTATGTTTAAAAAAATACATACATTATAAGTGATCAAATAAATATCTTCACTGTTCACTTTTTTTATTTTTATAATTTTAACTATTTTCTTCTGTCATTTTTAACAAATAATATTGAAAAATTTCTAGCCATCACGATGTTTTTAAAAAAAAATAATTATAAGTGATAAAATAAATATATTCACTGTTCAGTTGAACTTGAAAATGGTCATTTCTGACAATTATTATTATTATTATTATTTTTTAACTATTTCCTATTGTCATTTTTAACAAATAATATTGAGAAAACAGGTGCAACCAGGCACCTATGTTTGAAAATAAATAAATACTAATAGTTATACGTGATCAAATAAATATATTCACTGTTCATTTGAACATGAAAATGGTCATTCGACAATCTTTTTTTTTTTTTTTAACAGTTTTAACTTGTTTCCCTCTTAATTTTTAACAAATATTAAAAAAAAGCAAGTCATTTCTAGCATCAACGTTTTAAAAAAAAAATTAAATAAGTGATCAAATAAATATTTTCCCTCTTCATTTGAACATAAAAATAGTCTTTCCTGACAATCTTTTTTTTTTTTAAATTATTTTAACTATTTTCCCTCTTCATTAAAAAAAAAAAAAAAAATTTAAAAAACAGGTCATTTGTAGCCATTAACGTTTTTTTAAACTATAAAGCATCAAATAAATATCTTCCCTCTTAATTTGAACATAAACATGGTATTTTCTGACAATCTTTAAAAAAAAATTATTTTAGCTATTTTCCCTTTTCATTTAAAAACATACTATTTAAAAAAAACAGGTAATTTCTAGCCATTAACGTTTTTTAAAAATAATTATAAAGCATCAAATTAATATTTTCCCTCTTCATTTGAACATAAAAATGGTGTTTTCTGAAAATCTTAAAAATTTTTTTTTTTTAACTATTTTCCCTTTTCATTTAAAAAAACTAACTATTTAAAACACAGCTCATTTCTAGCATCATTTTTTTTTTTAATAATTATAAAGCATCAAATTAATATTTTCCCTCTTCATTTGAACATAAAAATGGTCTTTTCTGACAATCTTTTTTTTTTAAATAATTTTAACTATTTTCCCATTTCATTAAAAAAAATACTATTTAAAAAAACAGGTAATTTCTAGCCATCAACATTTTTATTTAAAAAAAATAATGATAAGTGATCAAATAAATATTTTCCCTCTTCATTTAACATGAAAATGGTCTTTTCTGACACTTTTTTTTTTTATTTTTTTTTTTTTATAATTTTAACTATTCTCCCTCTTCATTTAAAAAAATAAATACTATTTAAAAAACAGGTCATTTCTAGCCATTAACGTTTTTTTAAATAATTATAAAGCATCAAATAAATATTTTCCCTCTTCATTTGAACATAAAATGGTCTTTTCTGACCATCTTTTTCTCTTCTTTTTTAAATAATTTTAACTATTATACCTCTTCATTTAAAAACATACTATTTAAAAAAACAGGTCATTTCCAGCCATCAATATTTATTTTATCTTATTTTTTTTAAATAATGATAAGTGATCAAATGAATATTTTCTCTCTTCAATTGAACATTAAAATGGTCTTTTGTGACAATTTTTTTTTTATATATATAATTTTCATTATTTTCCCTCTTCACTGAAAAAAAAAAACTAATTAAAAAACAGGTAATTTCTAGTCATTAAAGTTTTTTTTTTAAATAATCATACAGCAATTTAAAAAAATAATAATTCTAAGAAAAAATTACAAGAATTTCAAAATATTTTTCCTCATCACTTAGTCATTTTAAGCCGTCCCTTCCGTGTATTTCTGCTTGAGTGCCGTCCCAATAAAAGGTGCAGGGGGGGGTGTAGACGGATTGTCTTTATTGGATTCTCTCTGCTCCAAAGAGGAACCTTCTAGATTACATGAAATATTAGATAGAAAATACACATCAACTCCTCCAAATTGCCAGCAAATCAACAACAAAAACAAAACCAAAAAAAAATCAGAAAAAAAATCTCCATTTCAAAAGAAACGAGCGTGCAAGTCTTTTTTTTTCTTTTTTTTTTCCAGCAGAGAATCACATGTGGGTCAAAGAATAAAGTGTGATTATAAACAATAAAACCCGTATTTCATATCAAATATGATTGCGCCAAATGAAAAGACATTTAATTGTACACAATAAATAAAGTTGGAGGCCTCCTTTTTCCCGCGGCGGCCATATAAACATTTACATCAAAGTCCCCTCTGGAACTTTTTCTCCTTGTTTTTTTTTTTTTTTTTTTTTTAAAGTCCAAAACGCGCGTGATTTCTGTCCGTGCACGCGTCTGCGCATGCATAGCCGACGCGGTTACATGGCGGCGGCGTGCGCGGACGAGTACGGGTCGAGGCCAGTCTTGGTCATACCTGGGAAGAGTATGTAGGCCACGGGCGGCTGCAGCGTGGACGCGGACCAGGCGCTGCAGTTGCACGGCACCACGTAGCCCGGGTTCGTGGGCGACGGGTGGGTGTGGGTGTGCTGCGTGGGGCAGCCCAGCGGGCCGAAGGCGCCGTTCTGGTAGCCCAGGGAGGAGGCGTAGGGCAGCGAGCCGGCGCCCAGGGAGTGCGGCATCTCGCCCATCTTCTGGCCGAACTGGCTGGGGTCCAGGAAGGAGTAGGGGCCCGAGGTCGGGGGCAGGAAGGCGCGCGCCTTCTCCGAGGCGCACAGCAGGGAGTCCGCGGCGGCGGCGGCGGCGGCGGCGGCCGCGGCGGCGGACACCGGCAGACCCTTCAGGTGCTCCGTGTCGCCCAGGTAAGGCAGCGGGAACACGTACCGGTCCTTCTTCAGCAGGTTCTTGGGCTTGCGCCGGGGCCGGTACTTGTAGTCCGGGTGCTCCTTCATGTGCTGCGCCCGCAGCCGCTTGGCCTCGTCGATGTAGGGCCGCTTCTCGGACTCGGACAGCAGCTTCCACTCGGCGCCCAGACGCTTGCTGATCTCGGAGTTGTGCATCTTGGGGTTCTCCTGCGCCATCTTGCGCCGCTGGCCCCGGGACCAGACCATGAAGGCGTTCATGGGCCGCTTGATGTGGTCGGCCGGTTTGGACATCTTAGGGGGGCGGGGGGGGAGGGAGGGTAGGGAAGGGGGACCGGGGAAGGGAAGGGGGGGTATGGGGGGGGTCTTCTTATCGGCTTCGGCCGGCGCGCGGGGGAAAAAAAGGGAGCTCACCTGTCCAGGTGCGAGACCGCGCGCACCGGGAGAGAAGAAACGCGGAACTTTCTCCAACTAAATCCAGACGAGTAGAGTCCAGCCACGGAGAAATCCGGTATAGGCGAAGCGAGGGGGAAGTTAAGAAAAAAAAAAAAAAAAAAAAAAAAAAAGGCAAAAAAAAAAAAAAAAAAAAAAAAAAAAAGTACGTCGCTCCGTCCGTTCCCGTCACGCGCACACGCACACGCGCACGCTCCCCCCGCTGTCGCGCGCTTCCTCGCACCTGCGGGCGGCCCTGCTGGGAAAAAGTGCTGCAGCGGCTGCGGAGGAGACGAAGTCGGCCAAGTTCAAAGGCTGGGATGGCGCGCTTCCTCGCACGCGATGTGACATAATGAGAGGGGGCGGGGCCCCGGACGCACCGGCGCAACCTGGCCGTCCAATCAGCACCTTCGCGGGGCGCGCCGCATCATATAGGTGTGCGCGAGTGTGTGTGTGTGTGTGTGGAGAGAGAGAGAGAGAGGACCCCCCCCCCCTTGTCCACACCCACTCCCACTCTGGACACGTGACGCAATTAGAGTCATTTACGTTGCACTTTATTGCAATTACCGTAATGCAGGTGTGTCCAAAGTGTGGCTCAGGGGCTTTTTTTCTTCTTCTACACTTCAAAAATCATTCAAAAGTTTGCAGACATTAAATGAACACAAATGAGGGAATTTGTTAATAACATAAATTATTGTAGAGACAATTTGATATTTTTATGACAAAAAAAAATCATAAAAAGGCAAAATAAATAAATAATAATAATCTAAATATTTGTGTTTTTGCTCTAAGGGTGTCCAAGCAGGTGTGTCCAAAGTGTGGCTCAGGGGCTTTTTTTATTTATTTTTTTTATACTTCAAAAATCATCAAAAGTTTCCAGACATTAAATGAACACAAATGAGGGAATTTGTTAATAACATAAATTATTGTAGAGACAATTTGATATTTTTATGACAAAAAAATCATAAAAAGGCAAAAATAAATAAATAATAATTATCTAAATATTTGTGTTTTTGCTCTAAGGGTGTCCAAGCAGGTGTGTCCAAAGTGTGGCTCAGGGGCCTTTTTTTATTTATTTTTTTTATACTTCAAAAATCATCAAAAGTTTCCAGACATTAAATGAACACAAATGAGGGAATTTGTTAATAACATAAATTATTGTAGAGACAATTTGATATTTTTATGACAACAAATCATAAAAAGGCATAACATTTAAAAAAAAATCTGAATATTTTTGTTTTTGCACCAAGGGTGTCCAAGCAGTGGTGTCCAAAGTGGGGTTTTTTTTTTTACACTTCAAAATCATCAAAAGTTTTCTAATTTGATGACATTCAATGAACAAACGCGAGGGAAATTATTAATACCACAAATTGTAGACGGAAATTCATAAAAAGGCTAAAAAATGTTTTTAAAAAATCTAAATATTTGTGTTTTTGCTCTAAGCGTGTCCAAGCAGTGGTGTCCAAAGTGTGGCTCAGGGGCCTTTTTTTTTTCTTTTACACTTCAAAAATCATTCATAGATTTGCAGACATTAAATGAACACAAATGAGGGAAATTGTTAATAACACAAATTATTGTAGAGACAATTTGATATTTTTATGACAAAAAAATCATAAAAAGGCAAAATAAATCAATAATAATAATCTAAATATTTGTGTTTTTGCTCTAAGGGTGTCCAAGCAGGTGTGTCCAAAGTGTGGCTCAGGGGCTTTTTTTATTTATTTTTTTTATACTTCAAAAATCATCAAAAGTTTCCAGACATTAAATGAACACAAATGAGGGAATTTGTTAATAACATAAATTATTGTAGAGACAATTTGATATTTTTATGACAACAAATCATAAAAAGGCATAACATTTAAAAAAAAATCTGAATATTTTTGTTTTTGCACCAAGGGTGTCCAAGCAGTGGTGTCCAAAGTGGGGTTTTTTTTTTTTACACTTCAAAATCATCAAAAGTTTTCTAATTTGATGACATTCAATGAAAAAACGCGAGGGAAATTATTAATACCACAAATTGTAGACGGAAATTCATAAAAAGGCTAAAAAATGTTTTTAAAAAATCTAAATATTTGTGTTTTTGCTCTAAGCGTGTCCAAGCAGTGGTGTCCAAAGTGTGGCTCAGGGGCCTTTTTTTTTTTCTTTTACACTTCAAAAATCATTCATAGATTTGCAGACATTAAATGAACACAAATGAGGGAAATTGTTAATAACACAAATTATTGTAGAGACAATTTGATATTTTTATGACAACAAATCATAAAAAGGCATAAAATAAAAATAAAAAATCTGAATATTTTTGTTTTTGCACCAAGGGTGTCCAAGCAGTGGTGTCCAAAGTGGTTTGTTTTTTTACACTTCAAAATCATCAAAAGTTTTCTCATTTGTAGACATTCAATGAACAAACGCGAGGGAAATTATTAATAACACAAATTATTGTACAAAAAAATTCATAAAAAGGCTAAAAAATGTTTTTAAAAAATCTAAATATTTGTGTTTTTGCTCTAAGGGTGTCCAAGCAGTGGTGTCCAAAGTGTGGCTCAGGGGCTTTTTTTATTTATTTTTTTTATACTTCAAAAATCATCAAAAGTTTCCAGACATTAAATGAACACAAATGAGGGAAATTGTTAATAACATAAATTATTGTAGAGACAATTTGATATTTTTATGACAAAAAAAATCATAAAAAGGCAAAATAAATAAATAATAATAATCTAAATATTTGTGTTTTTGCTCTAAGGGTGTCCAAGCAGGTGTGTCCAAAGTGTGGCTCAGGGGCTTTTTTTATTTATTTTTTTTATACTTCAAAAATCATCAAAAGTTTCCAGACATTAAATGAACACAAATGAGGGAATTTGTTAATAACATAAATTATTGTAGAGACAATTTGATATTTTTATGACAACAAATCATAAAAAGGCATAACATTTAAAAAAAAATCTGAATATTTTTGTTTTTGCACCAAGGGTGTCCAAGCAGTGGTGTCCAAAGTGGGGTTTTTTTTTTTACACTTCAAAATCATCAAAAGTTTTCTAATTTGATGACATTCAATGAAAAAACGCGAGGGAAATTATTAATACCACAAATTGTAGACGGAAATTCATAAAAAGGCTAAAAAATGTTTTTAAAAAATCTAAATATTTGTGTTTTTGCTCTAAGCGTGTCCAAGCAGTGGTGTCCAAAGTGTGGCTCAGGGGCCTTTTTTTTTTTTTTTTTTTTTTTTTTTACACTTCAAAAATCATTCATAGATTTGCAGACATTAAATGAACACAAATGAGGGAAATTGTTAATAACACAAATTATTGTAGAGACAATTTGATATTTTTATGACAACAAATCATAAAAAGGCATAAAATTAAAAAAAAAAAATCTGAATATTTTTGTTTTTGCACCAAGGGTGTCCAAGCAGTGGTGTCCAAAGTGGTTTGTTTTTTTACACTTCAAAATCATCAAAAGTTTTCTCATTTGTAGACATTCAATGAACAAACGCGAGGGAAATTATTAATAACACAAATTATTGTACAAAAAAATTCATAAAAAGGCTAAAAAATGTTTTTAAAAAATCTAGATATTTGTGTTTTTGCTCTAAGGGTGTCCAAGCAGTGGTGTCCAAAGTGTGGCTTTTTTTTTTTTACACTTCAAAAATCAATCAAATGCAGACTTTAAACAAACACAAATGAGGGAAATTGTTAATAACACAAATTATTGTAAAGACAACTTGATATTTGTATGACAAAAAATCATAAAAAGACAAAACATTTAAAAAAAAATCTGAATATTTTTGTTTTTGCTCCAAGGGTGTCCAAGCAGTGGTGTCCAAAATGGGTTTTTTTTACACTTCAAAATCATCAAAAGTTTTCTAATTTGATGACATTCAATGAACAAACGCGAGGGAAATTATTAATACCACAAATTATTGTAGACGAAAATTCATAAAAAGGCTAAAAAACGTTTTTAAAAAATCTAAATATTTGTGTTTTTGCTCTAAGGGTGTCCAAGCAGTGGTGTCCAAAGTGTGGCTTTTTTTTTTTTTTTTTTTTTTTTTTTTTTTTTTACACTTCAAAAATCAATCAAATGCAGACATTAAACAAACACAAATGAGAGAATTTGTTAATAACACAAATTATTGCAAAGACAATTTGATCTTTTTATGACAAAAAATCATAAAAAGGCAAAAAATTAAAAAAAATCTGAATATTTTTGTTTTTGCTCCAAGGGTGTCCAAGCAGTGGTGTCCAAAGTGGGGGTTTTTTTACACTTCAAAATCATCAAAAGTTTTCTAATTTGATGACATTCAATGAACAAACGTGAGGGAAATTATTAATAACACAAATTATTGTACAAGAAAATTCATAAAAAGGCTAAAAAATGTTTTTAAAAAATCTAAATATTTGTGTTTTTGCTCTAAGCGTGTCCAAGCAGTGGTGTCCAAAGTGTGGCTTTTTTTTTTTTTACACTTCAAAAATCAATCAAATGCAGGGAATTTGTTAATAACACAAATTATTGGAAAGACAATTTGATATTTGTATGACAAAAAATCATAAAAAGGCAAAACATTTAAAAAAAAATCCGAATATTTTTGTTTTTGCTCCAAGGGTGTCCAAGCAGTGGTGTCCAAAATGTTTTTTTTTTACACTTCAAAATCATCAAAAGTTTTCTAATTTGATGACATTCAATGAACAAACGCGAGGGAAATTATTAATACCACAAATTATTGTAGACGAAAATTCATAAAAAGGCTAAAAAACGTTTTTAAAAAATCTAAATATTTGTGTTTTTGCTCTAAGGGTGTCCAAGCAGTGGTGTCCAAAGTGTGGCTTTTTTTTTTTTTTTTTTTTTTTTTTTTTTTTACACTTCAAAAATCAATCAAATGCAGACATTAAACAAACACAAATGAGAGAATTTGTTAATAACACAAATTATTGCAAAGACAATTTGATCTTTTTATGACAAAAAATCATAAAAAGGCAAAAAATTTTAAAAAATCTGAATATTTTTGTTTTTGCTCCAAGGGTGTCCAAGCAGTGGTGTCCAAAGTGGGGTTTTTTTTACACTTCAAAATCATCAAAAGTTTTCTAATTTGATGACATTCAATGAACAAACGTGAGGGAAATTATTAATAACACAAATTATTGTACAAGAAAATTCATAAAAAGGCTAAAAAATGTTTTTTAAAAATCTAAATATTTGTGTTTTTGCTCTAAGCGTGTCCAAGCAGTGGTGTCCAAAGTGTGGCTTTTTTTTTTTTACACTTCAAAAATCAATCAAATGCAGGGAATTTGTTAATAACACAAATTATTGGAAAGACAATTTGATATGTGTATGACAAAAAATCATAAAAAGGCAAAACATTTAAAAAAAAATCCGAATATTTTTGTTTTTGCTCCAAGGGTGTCCAAGCAGTGGAGTCCAAAGTGTTTTTTTGTTTTTTACACATCAAATTCATCAAAAGCTTTCTCATTTGCAGACATTCAATGAACAAACGCGGGGGAAATTATTAATACCACAAATTATTGTAGACGAAAATTTATAAAAAGGCTAAAAAACGTTTTTAAAAAATCCAAATATTTGTGTTTTTGCTCTAAGGGTGTCCAAGCAGTGGTGTCCAAAATGTGGCTTTTTTTTTTTTTTTTTTTTTTTTTTTTTTTTTTTTTTACACTTCAAAAATCAATCAAATGCAGACATTAAACAAACACAAATGAGAGAATTTGTTAATAACACAAATTATTGCAAAGACAATTTGATCTTTTTATGACAAAAAATCATAAAAAGGCAAAAAATTAAAAAAAATCTGAATATTTTTGTTTTTGCTCCAAGGGTGTCCAAGCAGTGGTGTCCAAAGTGGGGGTTTTTTTACACTTCAAAATCATCAAAAGTTTTCTAATTTGATGACATTCAATGAACAAACGTGAGGGAAATTATTAATAATACAAATTATTGTACAAAAAAATTCATAAAAAGGCTAAAAAATGTTTTTTAAAAAATCTAAATATTTGTGTTTTTGCTCTAAGGGTGTCCAAGCAGTGGTGTCCAAAGTGTGGCTTTTTTTTTTTACACTTCAAAAATCAATCAAATGCAGACTTTAAACAAACACAAATGAGGGAAATTGTTAATAACACAAATTATTGTAAAGACAACTTGATATTTGTATGACAAAAAATCATAAAAAGACAAAACATTTAAAAAAAATCTGAATATTTTTGTTTTTGCTCCAAGGGTGTCCAAGCAGTGGTGTCCAAAATGTTTTTTTTTTACACTTCAAAATCATCAAAAGTTTTCTAATTTGATGACATTCAATGAACAAACGCGAGGGAAATTATTAATACCACAAATTATTGTAGACGAAAATTCATAAAAAGGCTAAAAAACGTTTTTAAAAAATCTAAATATTTGTGTTTTTGCTCTAAGGGTGTCCAAGCAGTGGTGTCCAAAGTGTGGCTTTTTTTTTTTTACACTTCAAAAATCAATCAAATGCAGACATTAAACAAACACAAATGAGATAATTTGTTAATAACACAAATTATTGCAAAGACAATTTGATCTTTTTATGACAAAAAATCATAAAAAGGCAAAAAATTAAAAAAAATCTGAATATTTTTATTTTTGCTCCAAGGGTGTCCAAGCAGTGGTGTCCAAAGTGGGGGTTTTTTTTTACACTTCAAAATCATCAAACGTTTTCTAATTTGATGACATTCAATGAACAAACGTGAGGGAAATTATTAATACCACAAATTGTAGACGGAAATTCATAAAAAGGCTAAAAAATGTTTTTAAAAAATCTAAATATTTGTGTTTTTGCTCTAAGCGTGTCCAAGCAGTGGTGTCCAAAGTGTGGCTCAGGGGCCTTTTTTTCTTTCTTTTACACTTCAAAAATCATTCATAGATTTGCAGACATTAAATGAACACAAATGAGGGAAATTGTTAATAACACAAATTATTGTAGAGACAATTTGATATTTTTATGACAACAAATCATAAAAAGGCATAAAATTAAAAAAAAAAATCTGAATATTTTTGTTTTTGCACCAAGGGTGTCCAAGCAGTGGAGTCCAAAGTGGTTTGTTTTTTTACACTTCAAAATCATCAAAAGTTTTCTCATTTGTAGACATTCAATGAACAAACGCGAGGGAAATTATTAATAACACAAATTATTGTACAAAAAAATTCATAAAAAGGCTAAAAAATGTTTTTTAAAAATCTAAATATTTGTGTTTTTGCTCTAAGCGTGTCCAAGCAGTGGTGTCCAAAGTGTGGCTTTTTTTTTTATTTTTTTTTAATTTATTTTTTACACTTCAAAAATCAATCAAATGCAGACATTAAACAAACACAAATGAGATAATTTGTTAATAACACAAATTATTGCAAAGACAATTTGATCTTTTTATGACAAAAAATCATAAAAAGGCAAAAAATTTAAAAAAATCTGAATATTTTTGTTTTTGCTCCAAGGGTGTCCAAGCAGTGGTGTCCAAAGTGGGGTTTTTTTTACACTTCAAAATCATCAAAAGTTTTCTAATTTGATGACATTCAATGAACAAACGTGAGGGAAATTATTAATACCACAAATTGTAGACGGAAATTCATAAAAAGGCTAAAAAATGTTTTTAAAAAATCTAAATATTTGTGTTTTTGCTCTAAGCGTGTCCAAGCAGTGGTGTCCAAAGTGTGGCTTTTTTTTTTATTTTTTTTTTATTTATTTTTTACACTTCAAAAATCAATCAAATGCAGACATTAAACAAACACAAATGAGATAATTTGTTAATAACACAAATTATTGCAAAGACAATTTGATCTTTTTATGACAAAAAATCATAAAAAGGCAAAAAATTTAAAAAAATCTGAATATTTTTGTTTTTGCTCCAAGGGTGTCCAAGCAGTGGTGTCCAAAGTGGGGTTTTTTTTACACTTCAAAATCATCAAAAGTTTTCTAATTTGATGACATTCAATGAACAAACGTGAGGGAAATTATTAATACCACAAATTGTAGACGGAAATTCATAAAAAGGCTAAAAAATGTTTTTAAAAAATCTAAATATTTGTGTTTTTGCTCTAAGCGTGTCCAAGCAGTGGTGTCCAAAGTGTGGCTCAGGGGCCTTTTTTTTTTCTTTTACACTTCAAAAATCATTCATAGATTTGCAGACATTAAATGAACACAAATGAGGGAAATTGTTAATAACACAAATTATTGTAGAGACAATTTGATATTTTTATGACAACAAATCATAAAAAGGCATAAAATTAAAAAAAAAAATCTGAATATTTTTGTTTTTGCACCAAGGGTGTCCAAGCAGTGGTGTCCAAAGTGGTTTGTTTTTTTACACTTCAAAATCATCAAAAGTTTTCTCATTTGTAGACATTCAATGAACAAACGCGAGGGAAATTATTAATACCACAAATTATTGTAGAAAAAAATTCATAAAAAGGCTAAAAAATGTTTTTAAAAAATCTAAATATTTGTGTTTTTGCTCTAAGGGTGTCCAAGCAGTGGTGTCCAAAGTGTGGCTTTTTTTTTTTACACTTCAAAAATCAATCAAATGCAGACATTAAACAAACACAAATGAGATAATTTGTTAATAACACAAATTATTGCAAAGACAATTTGATCTTTTTATGACAAAAAATCATAAAAAGGCAAAAAATTAAAAAAAATCTGAATATTTTTGTTTTTGCACCAAGGGTGTCCAAGCAGTGGTGTCCAAAGTGGGTTTTTTTTTTTACACTTCAAAATCATCAAAAGTTTTCTAATTTGATGACATTCAATGAAAAAACGCGAGGGAAATTATTAATACCACAAATTGTAGACGGAAATTCATAAAAAGGCTAAAAAATGTTTTTAAAAAATCTAAATATTTGTGTTTTTGCTCTAAGGGTGTCCAAGCAGTGGTGTCCAAAGTGTGGCTCAGGGGCCTTTTTTTCTTTCTTTTACACTTCAAAAATCATTCATAGATTTGCAGACATTAAATGAACACAAATGAGGGAAATTGTTAATAACACAAATTATTGTAGAGACAATTTGATATTTTTATGACAACAAATCATAAAAAGGCATAAAATTAAAAAAAAAAAATCTGAATATTTTTGTTTTTGCTCCAAGGGTGTCCAAGCAGTGGTGTCCAAAGTGGTTTGTTTTTTTACACTTCAAAATCATCAAACGTTTTCTCATTTGTAGACATTCAATGAACAAACGCGAGGGAAATTATTAATAACACAAATTATTGTACAAAAAAATTCATAAAAAGGCTAAAAAATGTTTTTAAAAAATCTAAATATTTGTGTTTTTGCTCTAAGGGTGTCCAAGCAGGTGTGTCCAAAGTGTGGCTCAGGGGCTTTTTTTATTTATTTTTTTTATACTTCAAAAATCATCAAAAGTTTCCAGACATTAAATGAACACAAATGAGGGAATTTGTTAATAACACAAATTATTGTAGAGACAATTTGATATTTTTATGACAACAAATCATAAAAAGGCATAACATTTAAAAAAAAATCTGAATATTTTTGTTTTTGCACCAAGGGTGTCCAAGCAGTGGTGTCCAAAGTGGGGTTTTTTTTTTTACACTTCAAAATCATCAAAAGTTTTCTAATTTGATGACATTCAATGAAAAAACGCGAGGGAAATTATTAATACCACAAATTGTAGACGGAAATTCATAAAAAGGCTAAAAAATGTTTTTAAAAAATCTAAATATTTGTGTTTTTGCTCTAAGCGTGTCCAAGCAGTGGTGTCCAAAGTGTGGCTCAGGGGCCTTTTTTTCTTTCTTTTACACTTCAAAAATCATTCATAGATTTGCAGACATTAAATGAACACAAATGAGGGAAATTGTTAATAACACAAATTATTGTAGAGACAATTTGATATTTTTATGACAACAAATCATAAAAAGGCATAAAATTAAAAAAAAAAATCTGAATATTTTTGTTTTTGCACCAAGGGTGTCCAAGCAGTGGTGTCCAAAGTGGTTTGTTTTTTTACACTTCAAAATCATCAAAAGTTTTCTCATTTGTAGACATTCAATGAACAAACGCGAGGGAAATTATTAATAACACAAATTATTGTACAAAAAAATTCATAAAAAGGCTAAAAAATGTTTTGAAAAAATCTAAATATTTGTGTTTTTGCTCTAAGGGTGTCCAAGCAGTGGTGTCCAAAGTGTGGCTTTTTTTTTTTTTTACTTCAAAAATCAATCAAATGCAGACTTTAAACAAACACAAATGAGGGAAATTGTTAATAACACAAATTATTGTAAAGACAACTTGATATTTGTATGACAAAAAATCATAAAAAGACAAAACATTTAAAAAAAATCTGAATATTTTTGTTTTTGCTCCAAGGGTGTCCAAGCAGTGGTGTCCAAAATGGGTTTTTTTACACTTCAAAATCATCAAAAGTTTTCTAATTTGATGACATTCAATGAACAAACGCGAGGGAAATTATTAATACCACAAATTATTGTAGACGAAAATTTATAAAAAGGCTAAAAAACGTTTTTAAAAAATCTAAATATTTGTGTTTTTGCTCTAAGGGTGTCCAAGCAGTGGTGTCCAAAGTGGTTTGTTTTTTTACACTTCAAAATCATCAAAAGTTTTCTCATTTGATGACATTCAATGAACAAACGCGAGGGAAATTATTAATACCACAAATTGTAGACGGAAATTCATAAAAAGGCTAAAAAATGTTTTTAAAAAATCTAAATATTTGTGTTTTTGCTCTAAGCGTGTCCAAGCAGTGGTGTCCAAAGTGTGGCTCAGGGGCCTTTTTTTCTTTCTTTTACACTTCAAAAATCATTCATAGATTTGCAGACATTAAATGAACACAAATGAGGGAAATTGTTAATAACACAAATTATTGTAGAGACAATTTGATATTTTTATGACAACAAATCATAAAAAGGCATAAAATTAAAAAAAAAATCTGAATATTTTTGTTTTTGCACCAAGGGTGTCCAAGCAGTGGTGTCCAAAATGTTTTTTTTTTACACTTCAAAATCATCAAAAGTTTTCTAATTTGATGACATTCAATGAACAAACGCGAGGGAAATTATTAATACCACAAATTATTGTAGACGAAAATTCATAAAAAGGCTAAAAAACGTTTTTAAAAAATCTAAATATTTGTGTTTTTGCTCTAAGCGTGTCCAAGCAGTGGTGTCCAAAGTGTGGCTTTTTTTTTTTTTTGCACTTCAAAAATCAATCAAATGCAGACTTTAAACAAACACAAATGAGGGAAATTGTTAATAACACAAATTATTGTAAAGACAACTTGATATTTGTATGACAAAAAATCATAAAAAGACAAAACATTTAAAAAAAATCTGAATATTTTTGTTTTTGCTCCAAGGGTGTCCAAGCAGTGGTGTCCAAAGTGGTTTGTTTTTACACTTCAAAATCATCAAAAGTTTTCTAATTTGATGACATTCAATGAACAAACGCGAGGGAAATTATTAATACCACAAATTATTGTAGACGAAAATTCATAAAAAGGCTAAAAAACGTTTTTAAAAAATCTAAATATTTGTGTTTTTGCTCTAAGGGTGTCCAAGCAGTGGTGTCCAAAGTGTGGCTTTTTTTTTTTTTTTTTTTTTTTTTTTTTTTTTACACTTCAAAAATCAATCAAATGCAGACATTAAACAAACACAAATGAGAGAATTTGTTAATAACACAAATTATTGCAAAGACAATTTGATCTTTTTATGACAAAAAATCATAAAAAGGCAAAAAATTAAAAAAAATCTGAATATTTTTGTTTTTGCTCCAAGGGTGTCCAAGCAGTGGTGTCCAAAGTGGGGTTTTTTTTACACTTCAAAATCATCAAAAGTTTTCTAATTTGATGACATTCAATGAACAAACGTGAGGGAAATTATTAATAACACAAATTATTGTACAAGAAAATTCATAAAAAGGCTAAAAAATGTTTTTAAAAAATCTAAATATTTGTGTTTTTGCTCTAAGGGTGTCCAAGCAGTGGTGTCCAAAGTGTGGCTTTTTTTATTTTTTTTATTTTTTTTTTTTTTACACTTCAAAAATCAATCAAATGCAGACATTAAACAAACACAAATGAGATAATTTGTTAATAACACAAATTATTGCAAAGACAATTTGATCTTTTTATGACAAAAAATCATAAAAAGGCAAAAAATTAAAAAAAAATCTGAATATTTTAGTTTTTGCTCCAAGGGTGTCCAAGCAGTGGTGTCCAAAGTGGTTTGTTTTTTTACACTTCAAAATCATCAAAAGTTTTCTCATTTGTAGACATTCAATGAACAAACGCGAGGGAAATTATTAATAACACAAATTATTGTACAAAAAAATTCATAAAAAGGCTAAAAAATGTTTTTAAAAAATCTAAATATTTGTGTTTTTGCTCTAAGGGTGTCCAAGCAGTGGTGTCCAAAGTGTGGCTTTTTTTTTTTTACACTTCAAAAATCAATCAAATGCAGACTTTAAACAAACACAAATGAGGGAAATTGTTAATAACACAAATTATTGTAAAGACAACTTGATATTTGTATGAAAAAAAATCATAAAAAGACAAAACATTTTAAAAAAATCTGAATATTTTTGTTTTTGCTCCAAGGGTGTCCAAGCAGTGGTGTCCAAAATGGGTTTTTTTTACACTTCAAAATCATCAAAAGTTTTCTAATTTGATGACATTCAATGAACAAACGCGAGGGAAATTATTAATACCACAAATTATTGTAGACGAAAATTCATAAAAAGGCTAAAAAACGTTTTTAAAAAATCTAAATATTTGTGTTTTTGCTCTAAGGGTGTCCAAGCAGTGGTGTCCAAAGTGTGGCTTTTTTTTTTTTTTTACACTTCAAAAATCAATCAAATGCAGACATTAAACAAACACAAATGAGAGAATTTGTTAATAACACAAATTATTGCAAAGACAATTTGATCTTTTTATGACAAAAAATCATAAAAAGGCAAAAAATTTAAAAAAATCTGAATATTTTTGTTTTTGCTCCAAGGGTGTCCAAGCAGTGGTGTCCAAAGTGGGGTTTTTTTTTTACACTTCAAAATCATCAAAAGTTTTCTAATTTGATGACATTCAATGAACAAACGTGAGGGAAATTATTAATAACACAAATTATTGTACAAAAAAATTCATAAAAAGGCTAAAAAATGTTTTTAAAAAATCTAAATATTTGTGTTTTTGCTCTAAGCGTGTCCAAGCAGTGGTGTCCAAAGTGTGGCTTTTTTTTTTTTTTTTTTTTAACACTTCGAAAATCAATCAAATGCAGACATTAAACAAACACAAATGAGAGAATTTGTTAATAACACAAATTATTGCAAAGACAATTTGATCTTTTTATGACAAAAAATCATAAAAAGGCAAAAAATTAAAACAAATCTGAATATTTTTGTTTTTGCTCCAAGGGTGTCCAAGCAGTGGTGTCCAAAGTGGTTTGTTTTTTTACACTTCAAAATCATCAAAAGTTTTCTCATTTGTAGACATTCAATGAACAAACGCGAGGGAAATTATTAATAACACAAATTATTGTACAAAAAAATTCATAAAAAGGCTAAAAAATGTTTTTAAAAAATCTAAATATTTGTGTTTTTGCTCTAAGGGTGTCCAAGCAGTGGTGTCCAAAGTGTGGCTCAGGGGCTTTTTTATTTATTTTTTTTATACTTCAAAAATCATCAAAAGTTTCCAGACATTAAATGAACACAAATGAGGGAATTTGTTAATAACATAAATTATTGTAGAGACAATTTGATATTTTTATGACAACAAATCATAAAAAGGCATAACATTTAAAAAAAAATCTGAATATTTTTGTTTTTGCACCAAGGGTGTCCAAGCAGTGGTGTCCAAAGTGGGGTTTTTTTTTTTACACTTCAAAATCATCAAAAGTTTTCTAATTTGATGACATTCAATGAAAAAACGCGAGGGAAATTATTAATACCACAAATTGTAGACGGAAATTCATAAAAAGGCTAAAAAAATGTTTTTAAAAAATCTAAATATTTGTGTTTTTGCTCTAAGCGTGTCCAAGCAGTGGTGTCCAAAGTGTGGCTCAGGGGCCTTTTTTTCTTTCTTTTACACTTCAAAAATCATTCATAGATTTGCAGACATTAAATGAACACAAATGAGGGAAATTGTTAATAACACAAATTATTGTAGAGACAATTTGATATTTTTATGACAACAAATCATAAAAAGGCATAAAATTTTAAAAAAAATCTGAATATTTTTGTTTTTGCACCAAGGGTGTCCAAGCAGTGGTGTCCAAAGTGGTTTGTTTTTTTACACTTCAAAATCATCAAAAGTTTTCTCATTTGTAGACATTCAATGAACAAACGCGAGGGAAATTATTAATAACACAAATTATTGTACAAAAAAATTCATAAAAAGGCTAAAAAATGTTTTTAAAAAATCTAAATATTTGTGTTTTTGCTCTAAGCGTGTCCAAGCAGTGGTGTCCAAAGTGTGGCTTTTTTTTTTTACACTTCAAAAATCAATCAAATGCAGACTTTAAACAAACACAAATGAGGGAAATTGTTAATAACACAAATTATTGTAAAGACAACTTGATATTTGTATGACAAAAAAATCATAAAAAGACAAAACATTTAAAAAAAAATCTGAATATTTTTGTTTTTGCTCCAAGGGTGTCCAAGCAGTGGTGTCCAAAATGTTTTTTTTTTACACTTCAAAATCATCAAAAGTTTTCTAATTTGATGACATTCAATGAACAAACGCGAGGGAAATTATTAATACCACAAATTATTGTAGACGAAAATTCATAAAAAGGCTAAAAAACGTTTTTAAAAAATCTAAATATTTGCGTTTTTGCTCCAAGGGTGTCCAAGCAGTGGTGTCCAAAGTGTGGCTTTTTTTTTTTTTTTTTTTTTTTTTTTTTTTTTTTTACACTTCAAAAATCAATCAAATGCAGACATTAAACAAACACAAATGAGAGAATTTGTTAATAACACAAATTATTGCAAAGACAATTTGATCTTTTTATGACAAAAAATCATAAAAAGGCAAAAAATTAAAAAAAATCTGAATATTTTTGTTTTTGCTCCAAGGGTGTCCAAGCAGTGGTGTCCAAAGTGGGGTTTTTTTTACACTTCAAAATCATCAAAAGTTTTCTAATTTGATGACATTCAATGAACAAACGCGAGGGAAATTATTAATACCACAAATTATTGTACAAGAAAATTCATAAAAAGGCTAAAAAATGTTTTTAAAAAATCTAAATATTTGTGTTTTTGCTCTAAGGGTGTCCAAGCAGTGGTGTCCAAAGTGTGGCTTTTTTTTTTACACTTCAAAAATCAATCAAATGCAGACTTTAAACAAACACAAATGAGGGAAATTGTTAATAACACAAATTATTGTAAAGACAACTTGATATTTGTATGACAAAAAATCATAAAAAGACAAAACATTTAAAAAAAATCTGAATATTTTTGTTTTTGCTCCAAGGGTGTCCAAGCAGTGGTGTCCAAAATGGGTTTTTTTTACACTTCAAAATCATCAAAAGTTTTCTAATTTGATGACATTCAATGAACAAACGCGAGGGAAATTATTAATACCACAAATTATTGTAGACGAAAATTCATAAAAAGGCTAAAAAACGTTTTAAAAAAAAACTAAATATTTGTGTTTTTGCTCTAAGGGTGTCCAAGCAGTGGTGTCCAAAGTGTGGCTTTTTTTTTTTTTTTTTTTTTTTTTTTTTTTTTTACACTTCAAAAATCAATCAAATGCAGACATTAAACAAACACAAATGAGATAATTTGTTAATAACACAAATTATTGCAAAGACAATTTGATCTTTTTATGACAAAAAATCATAAAAAGGCAAAAAATTAAAAAAAATCTGAATATTTTTGTTTTTGCACCAAGGGTGTCCAAGCAGTGGTGTCCAAAGTGGGTTTTTTTTTACACTTCAAAATCATCAAAAGTTTTCTAATTTGATGACATTCAATGAACAAACGCGAGGTAAATTATTAATACCACAAATTATTGTAGACGAAAATTCATAAAAAGGCTAAAAAACGTTTTAAAAAAAAAACTAAATATTTGTGTTTTTGCTCTAAGGGTGTCCAAGCAGTGGTGTCCAAAGTGTGGCTCAGGGGCCTTTTTTTTTTTTTTTTTTTTTTACATTTCAAAATCATCAAAAGTTTGCGGACATTAAATGAACACAAATGAGGGAAATTGTTAATAACACAAATTATTGTAAAGCCAATTTGATATTTTATGATAAAAAATCCTAAAAATGCTAAAACATTAAAATTAAAAATTCCAATATTTGTGTTTTTGCTCCAAGGGTGTCCAAGCAGTGGTGTCCAAAGTGGGTTTTTTTACACTTCAAAATCATCAAAGGTTTCCTCATTTGCAGACATTCAATTAACAAAAATGAGGGAAATTATTAATATTACAAATTGTTGTTGCCAATTTGATATATTTATGACAAAAAATCATAAAAAGGCTTAAAAAAAAAATCCTAATATTTTAGTTTTTGCTGTCCAAGCAGTGGTGTCCAAAGTGTGGCTCAGGGGCCTTTTTTTTTTTTACACTTCAAAATCATCAAAAGTTTCCTCATTTGCAGACATTTAATGAACAAAACTGAGGGAAGTTATTAATATTACAAATTGTTGTTGCCAATTTATATTTTTATGACAAAAAATCATAAAAAGGTATCGGTCCGCAGGTATAGTTCTTTATTGGCCCTCGACATATTCTAAAATGGAAATTAATTCATTTAATAAGTAGAGAGAAGATTTTAAAAAATGCATATGTGTCTGCAGTGGACATGTTTGTGTCTACTCAGGTGTGTCCAGACTTTTTCCACCATATTTTTATTTTATTTTGCACATTAAATATGCTAAAAAACAATTAAAAATGTATAAACTATTGAAACTTTATTGTTTTCTTAGCTTTTGTGTTACTGACAGAGACAATATGTCATATCTAATACATCTCATGAATATTGAGTTCATTTCCAAAATATGTCGAGGGCCAATAAAAAACTATACCTGTGGACAGAAAATGGCCCTTGGACACCCTGGTGTGACTAAAACCAAAACTAGTAATAATAAATAAATTTTTGTTTGTTTTTTTAGGTTTTTTTTATGGATCTTTTATGGATTTACATTTTTTTTTTAAATAAAAATAACAATGTTTGTACATGAAATATGCTAAAACCAGTTAAACTATTGAAACTGTTGTGTTTTCTTAGCTTTTGTGTTATTGACATAGAAAACATGTTATATCTAAGACAGCTCATGAATAATGAGTTAATTTCATTTTCAAAACATGTCGAGGGCCAATAAAAAACTATACCTGTGGACAGAAAATGGCCCCTGGGCCGCACGTTGGACACATTAGTGTAATTAAAACCAAAAACAATAATACTAAATACATGTTTGTTTGATTTTTTATAGCTTTTTTATTGATTTTTTTTTTTTTAAAACAAAAATATAATTGTATTTTGTAAATTAAATATGCTAAAACCAATTAAATGTATAAACTATTGAAACTGTATTGTCTTCTTAGCTTTTGTGTTATTGGAAACAGAGAAAATATGTTATATCTAATGCATCTAAATAATGACTTCATTTCATTTCAAGGGCCAATAAAAAAAACTATACCTGTGGACAGAAAATGGCCCCTGAGCCACACTTTGGACACCCTAGTGTAACAAAAACCAAAAACAGTAATGAAGAATAACATTTTATTTTTATTTTTATGGATTTACATTTTTTTAAACAAAAATATCCTTTTCTTTTGTAAATCAAATATCAAGGGCCAATAAAAAAACTATACATGTGAACAGAAAATGGCCCCTGAGCCACATTTTGGACACCCTGGTGTAACAAAAACCAAAAACAGTAGTGATGAATACAATTTTATTTTTATTTTTATGGATTTACATTTTGTCAAACAAAAATATAATTTTCTTTTGTGAATTAAATATCGAGGGCCAATAAAAACTATACCTGTGATCAGAAAATGTCCCCTGAGCCACACTTTGGACACCCTGGTGCAACTAAAAAAACAAAAACAGTAATAATAAATACATGTTTGTCAGTTTTTTTTTTGCTTTTTTTGTGGATTTTTTATGGATTTAAATGTTACTTTATGGAAAAATAATTTTATTTTGTAAATTAAATATGCTAAAACCAATTAAATGTTTAAACTATTGAAACTGTATTGTCTTCTTATCTAATATATGTCATTAATAATGAGTTCATTTCATTTTCAAAACATGTCGAGGGCCAAAAAAAAAACCTTCCTGTGGGCAGAAAATGGCCCCCGGGCCGCACTTTGGACACAAAGTGTAAATGCAACTAAAAAAAGTAATAATAAATACATGTTTGTTTTTTCAGCTTTTTTGCGGATTTTTTTATGATTTACATTTTTTTTTAAATAAAAGTATAATTTTATTTTGTACAATAAATATGCTAAAACCAATTCAACGTATAAACAATTAAAACAGTATTGTTTTCTTAGCTTTTGTGTTATTAAAACAGAGAAAATGTCTTATATTTAATACATCTCATGGATAATGAGTTCATTTCTTTTTCAGAACATGTCGAGGGCCAAAAAAAAAAAACCTTCCTGCGGGCTGAAAATGGCCCCTGGGCTGCACTTTGGACACCCAAGTGTAACTACAACTAAAAACAGTAATAATAAATACATGTTGTTTTTTTTTTAATTCAGCTTTTTTGTGGATTTTTTTATGGATTAACATTTTTTTAAATAAAAAAAATCTTTTATTTTGTACATTAAATATGCTAAAACCAATTCAACGTGTAAACAATTGAAACAGTGTTGTTTTCTTAGCTTTTGTGTTATTAAAAACAGAGAAAATATGTTATATTTAATACATTAAATGGATATTGAGTTCAATTAATTTTCAGAACATGTCGAGGGCCAAAAAAAAAACCTTCCTGTGGGCAGAAAATGGCCCCCGGGCCGCACTTTGGACACGAAGTGTAAATGCAACTAAAAAAAGTAATAATAAATACATGTTTGTTTTTTCAGCTTTTTTGCGGATTTTTTTATGATTTACATTTTTTTTAAATAAAAGTATAATTTTATTTTGTACAATAAATATGCTAAAACCAATTCAACGTATAAACAATTAAAACAGTA
>NC_084565.2:2532500-2610000 GCF_033978685.3 Nerophis lumbriciformis
GAACTATTTTCTGCAGGTTTAGTGCCAGGAAATAATGTCTGTGTAACATTAATTTGCCCTTTTGTCCTTTTTTACCTATGGAAATGATTTTTTTGTTATGCAGTAATTATTGTAAATATGATTATATGGATAATTATTAAACCAATTTTATGATCTAGGGAAATTAGCAGCAGGAGAATAATATATTTTATTTGAAATTCATGGAAAACACTCAATGTAAACAATATAGTAAAATCACATTGAACACTTAAAATGAAGGTGCACAATTAAGGAATATGCAAAAATGCTTCATAAAGTGTAAGAAAATAGTGCAAAGTGTGAAAATGTAAACAAAGAGAAACCTGAGAAGAACTAGTTTCTGCAGGTTTAGTGTTAGGAAATAACGGCTATGTAACATTAATTTGCCCTGTTGTCTTTTTTGAACTATGGTAAGGAATGTTTGTTGTAAATATGATTATATGGATAATTAAGGACATTGTTTTGGGATCTAGGAAAATTAGGAGCAGGAGAAGAATATATTTTATTTGAAATGCATGGAAAACACGTAGGGGCGTGGTGATTGGCTCATGTGTTACCTAGGAGGTGTTTCCGTCTGTGGCGGCATGCTGATACAATTTCGCTGCGCTTGTTGAGGGATGACAGGTCTGGACGGTATATAATAAACAGTTTCTCTTTCAAGCACAGGTTGCATCTTTTATTACCACTATTGTAAGGTGTGCTGGATGCAAGAATTTGCCATGTTATTGAACATTCAACATTATTGTCTTTGAGGTCCCAAATGTGTTTGCTGAGTTCTGTGGTATTCCGCAGAATACCACGCCCCTACGCCAGCCTGTACCCACCCACTCTGTGCCCTATATAAACCATGGTATGTGAATGCTTCCATTAAAATCTCCTGATGATTGAGGGAACCCCTCATGAAACAGGCCTGTAGAGATGAAGTAGTCTTGTGATTTTTTTCCCCACACATACATATATATATATATATATATATATATATATATATATATATTTTTTTTTATATATATATATATATATATATATATATTTATATATATATATATATATATATATATATATATATATATATATATATATATATATATATATAAGAAAAATACTTGAATTTCAGTGTTCATTTATTTACACATATACACACACATAACACTCATCCACTCATTGTTGAGTTAAGGGTTGAATTGTCCATCCTTGTTCTATTCTCTGTCACTATTTTTCTACCCATGCTGAACACCCTCTCTGATGATGCATTCTGCTTCGTCTCCTTGTTGTGTGCACAGTTGTGCACTGCACTCTCTAAAAGCCCGAGATGTTATCGTCACATATGCATGTACAGTAGATGGCAGTATTGTCCTGTTTAAGAGTGTCACAACATTGCTGTTTACGGCAGACAAACTGCTTTACGGTAGACGAAAACGTGACTGCTGTTGTTGTGTGTTGTTACCGTGCTGGGAGGACGTTAATGAAACTGCCTAACAATAAACCCACATAAGAAACCAAGAACTCGCCCTCGATCATTCTACAGTTATAACATGATTGGGCAGGCACGCTGTTTATATTGTGGGAAAGCGGACGTGAAAACCGGCTGTCGACACGTCACTCAGGTCCGCATGAATTTCGGGAGATTTTCGGGAGAAAATTTGTCCCGGGAGGTTTTCGGGAGAGGCGCTGAATTTCGGGAGTCTCCCGGAAAATCCGGGAGGGTTGGCAAGTATGGCAAAGACAAGATATTTCATGTTCACACTGAGAAACTTTGTTTTTTGCAAATATTAGCTCATTTTTAATGTGATGCCTGCAACATGTTTAAAAAAAAAGCTGGCACAGGAATGCTCATCAAAGACTTATTTGGAACATCCCACAGGTGAACGGGCTAATTGGGAACAGGTGGGTGCCATGATTGGGTATAAAAGCAGCTTCCATGAAATGCTCAGTCGTTCACAAACAAGGACGGGGGCGAGGGTCACCACTTTGTCAACAAATGCCTGAGCAAATTGTTTAAGAACAACATTTCTCAAGCAGCTATTGCAAGGAATTTAGGGATTTCACCATCTACGCTCCGTAATATCATCAAAAGGTGCGGAGAATCTGGAGAAATCACTGCACGTAAGCCATGATATTACTGCATTAAAAAGCCACATCAGTATGTAAAGGATATCACCACATGGGCTCAGGAACACTTCAGAAAACCACTGTCAGTAACTACAGTCGGTCGCTACATCTGTAAGTGCAAGTTAAAACTCTACTATGCAAAGCCAAAGCCATTTATCAACAACACCCAGAAACGCCGCCGGCTAGTTAATGATTATTTGCAACAACAACAAAAAAAAGTTTCTCAGTTTGAACATGAAATATCTTGTCTTTGCAGTCTATTCAATTTAATAAGTTGAAAAGGATTTGTTGTATTCTCTTTTTATTTACCTTTTACACAACGTGACAACTTCACTGCTTTTGGGGTTTTGTACATAACCCTTAATCACAAATGCCTCAGAGAGGGGGAAAAAACACAAAGACGTCACAAGCTTTTATGAAAGCTTATCTCGTAATTACGCACAATTCTCTTCTTTTGTCGCGGTGAATCGTTGTGATTTATTAGTCCGTCCAGTTTGACCGCCGCCTTTGAGACGGAATCAAGGTGACTTGGGTCGGAGCAAGGTCGAAATGTTCAGCTGCATTTGTACTTGATTATTATTTTGAAGATGATTTTTTTTAGCATGTACAAACCCTGTTTCCATATGAGTTGGGAATTTGTGTTAGATGTAAATATAAACGGAATACAATGCGTTGCAAATCATTTTCAACCCATATTCAGTTGAATATGCTACAAAGACAACATATTTGATGTTCAAACTCATAAACTTTTCTTTTGTTTGCAAATAATAATTAACTTAGAATTTCATGGCTGCAACACGTGCCAAAGTAGTTGGGAAAGGGCATGTTCACCACTGTGTTACATGGCCTTTCCTTTTAACAACACTCAGTAAAGGTTTGGGAACTGAGGAGACACATTTTTGAAGCTTCTCAGGTGGAATTCTTTCCCATTCTTGCTTGATGTACAGCTTAAGTTGTTCAACAGTCCGGGGGTCTCCCTTGTGCTATTTTAGGCTTCATAATGCGCCACACATTTTCAATGTCTGGACTACAGGCAGGCCAGTCTAGTACCCGCACTCTTTTACTATGAAGCCACGTTGATGTAACACGTGGCTTGGCATTGTCTTGCTGAAATAAGCAGGGGCGTCCATGGTAACGTTGCTTGGATGCTCCAAAACCTGTATGTACCTTTCAGCATTAATGGCGCCTTCACAGATGTGTAAGTTACCCATGTCTTGGGCACTAATACACCCCCATACCATCACACATGCTGCCTTTTACACTTTGCGCCTAGAACAATCCGGATGGTTCTTTTCCTCTTTGGTCCGGAGGACACCATGTCCACAGTTTCCAAAAGCAATTTGAAATGTGGACTCGTCAGACCACAGAACACTTTTCCACTTTGTATCAGTCCATCTTAGATGAGCTCAGGCCCAGCGAAGCCGACGGCGTTTCTGGGTGTTGTTGATAAACGGTTTTCGCCTTTGCATAGGAGAGTTTTAACTTGCACTTACAGATGTAGCGACCAACTGTAGTTACTGACAGTGGGTTTCTGAAGTGTTCCTGAGCCCATGTGGTGATATCCTTTACACACTGATGTCGCTTGTTGATGCAGTACAGCCTGAGGGATGGAAGGTCACGGGCTTAGCTGCTTACGTGCAGTGATTTCTCCAGATTCTCTGAACCCTTTGATGATATTACGGAGCATAGATGGTGAAATCCCTAAATTCCTTGCAAGAGCTGGTTGAGAAAGGTTTTTCTTAAACTGTTCAACAATTTGCTCACGCATTTGTTGACAAAGTGGTGACCCTCGCCCCATCCTTGTTTGTGAATGACTGAGCATTTCATGGAATCTACTTTTATACCCAATCATGGCACCCACCTGTTCCCAATTAGCCCGTTCACCTGTGGGATGTTCCAAGTAAGTGTTTGATGAGCATTCCTCAACTTTATCAGTATTTATTGCCACCTTTCCCAACTTCTTTGGCACGTGTTGCTGGCATCAAATTCTAAAGTTAATGATTATTTGCAAAAAGTTTATGAGTTTGAACATCAAATATGTTGTCTTTGTAGCATATTCAACTGAATATGGGTTGAAAATTATCATTGTATTCCGTTTATATTTACATCTAACACAATTTCCCAACTCATATGGAAACGGGGTTTGTACACAAAGTTGGTGTGTCATAACTTTCTAACCATCACCTGAAAGCAGACAACAAGCACTACATTACGTTTCTATACTGGAAAAAAAAAACACTTGGCGAGCGCATACCTCCGCCAGGCTTAATCTTTAGTAAATAAATAATAGTTGTAAATTAAAGCTGCAAGCAGCGTTGGTCGGGCCCGCGTATTTGGCAGGTGCTATTCCTAAGTGTCCCAATGCTTTTGTCCAGTTTTCGTCCCAAGTGTCCCAATACTTTTGTCCAGTGTAGGTGTCCCAATACTTTAGTCCAGTGGTAGTCCTAAGTGTCCCAATACTTTTGTCCAATTTTAGTCCAAAGTGTCCCAATACTTTTGTCAAGTTGTAGTTCTTAGTGTCCCAATACTTTGGTCCAGTGTAGGTGTCCCAATACTTTTGTCCAATTGTCGTCCTAAGTGTCCCAATACTTTTGTCCAGTGGTAGTCATAAGTGTCCCAATACTTTTGTCTACTTTTAGTCCGAATTGTCCCAATACTTTTGTCTAGTGTACCCACCTTGTCTGCATTGTGTGGGCACGCTGGTGCTGCCTGCTTTTAAGCAGCCATCTTGAAAAAACAGCAGCATCAGGGCAGAGGTTCTTTGAAGGGTCATAAAATCAAAACCGGAGCAGGTATCAAAACTCTTTCGCCAACTTTTAATCAGAAGGGTTCAATCTCTCTCCTGTGTTAGTTTGAAGCCGAAACAACAAACGCGCTCAGAGGAGATAATGTTTGAAGACAGGTGACCGGTTTTTACAAAAAATTTGTTTTGAAGGGGGAATAGCAAACTTCCTGTTGATTTTTGCAGGGGGTTGTCAATTTATGAAATGTAGGTCTAAGTTAGAACTACATAGAGGTTTTTGTTTCATGTCTCTCCGACATTCCTAGTGGGAGTTACAGGCAGTTTTGTCATTTTTTTCTTCCGAGGAGCAGTTTTTTCTGCGTTTTATTCAAAAATTGCGCTAGAGCGCAATTTTGAGATTTGGGGTTAGGTTTTTTATAAGATCGCAATTTTTGACAGTCCTGATGTGTGCGTTCAGTTTGGTGAGTTTTGAAGCGTGTTAAGGGGGTCAAATTACAGCTCAAAGAGGCAAAAGTTACTGTTTTTAGTACTTTTTTGTCTTGAAGGGGGAATTGCCAACTTCCTGTTGATTTTAGCCCAACAATGTACTATTATGAAATGTAGGTCTAAGTCAGACCTACATAGAGGTTTTTGTTTCATGTCTCTCTAGTGGGAGTTACAGGGAGTCTAGTTTTTTTTCCCCTAGGGGGCGCTAGAGCGCAATTTTGAGTTTTGTGGTTCGGTTTTTTTTTAAAAAAAGGCAATTTTCGCAGGTCCTGATGTGTGGGTCAAATATGGTGAGTTTTGAAGCATGTTAAGTGGGTCAAATTACAGTTTAATGTGGCGGCGGAAGAATAAAGAATAAAGAATAAAACCTTAGAAATTCAATAGGTCCTTATGTCCCATTGCATAAGGACTCCCTTTGGGAGTCCTTATGCAATGGGCCATGCGGGCCCTAATTAGGAGCCTTTGTTAGGAAATGTTTCTGTTATCATTTATACGCCAAATAACTGTGTGAATGTCTAAGCATT
Source organism: Nerophis lumbriciformis (assembly GCF_033978685.3). Lineage (NCBI taxonomy): Eukaryota > Metazoa > Chordata > Actinopteri > Syngnathiformes > Syngnathidae > Nerophis > Nerophis lumbriciformis. The sequence goes on from NC_084565.2 coordinate 2,538,381, forward strand.
CACACATTCAAGATTATACTCTAAAAATCATCTACTGATTATTTTTCCACTGCAAGAACCATTTAAGTATGAAAATGTTGACCAAGAATTGTGAGCTACCCCCCCCCCCCCCCCAAAAAAAATAAAAATAAAATAAAACAAATCCCAGATAACCCAGAATTCCCGGTTTTCTGGGTCATTTTTCCCATTGAAAACGAATGGGCCATTTTCAGAACTTGCACATTTCCACATTTCTCACCCGATTTCAACCGTTCCAACATCCACACACTCCACTGGCCTTGGACAATCACACTACCATTTTACAAGTTCAAGAAAAAAATTCCCTGATTTCCCGATTTTCCGAGGCCCCATTTTCACCTCTTCCTGGAAAATTTTTCACAGTGCACATTTTTCAACCGTTTTTGACCATTCCACCTTCAAAACATTCTTCTTAATTGGAACAACAAAACTACCATTTTTTATTTTTGTATAAATTTCCCAAAATTCCAGGAATTCTGAAATATCCATTCAAATGCAAACTGTTACCATGTCAATATTTTTCAACCGATTCCAAAAATTCCAACACTAACCCATTCATATCATCTAAACATGTTTCCCCTTTCCCAAAATTCCCAATTTTTCAGAGAATTTACCAGAATTTTCTCCCCATTTACTGCATATCCCATAGTTCTCATCCAATTTGAACCGTTCCAACATCCACACACTCCACTCACCCTGGACATTCAAGTCAGCGTGTTTCCCTGTACCGGAAATTCCCTGACTACCCGGAATTACCAGGAATCTTCCACCAATGAAAATGAATAGGCAAAATACAAACCTCTCTCTATCCCACATTTCTCATCCAATTTGAACCGTTCCACTACCCACACCCCCCGCTGGATTACCAGGAATTACCAGGAATTTCCCCCCATTGACAATGAATAGGCAATATACAAACCTCTCCATATCCCATGTTTCTCATCCTATTCGAACCGTTCCAACATCCACCACTCACCTTGGACATTCAAACTACCATTTTACAAGTTCAAGAAAATCCCACAAATTCCCTGAATTCCCGGTTTTCCACAGCCCAATTTTCACCTTTGCCTGGAAAAGTTTTCACAGTCCACATTTTTCAACCGCTTCAGACCATTCCACCTTCAAAACATTCTTCTTAATTGGGACAACAAAACTTCCAAAAATTCCCGAAATTCCAGGATTTCTGAAATATCAATTCAAACTGTTACTATGTCAACATTTTTCAACCGATTCCAAAATTCCAACACCAACCCATTCATATCATTTAAACATTTTCCCCCTTTCCCAAAATTTCCAATTTTTCAGAGAATTTACCGGAGTTTTTTCCCCATCTACTGCATATCCCGATTTGAACCGTTCCAACATCCACACACTCCACTCACTTGGGAGGAATCAAACTACCATTTTCCAAGTTCAAGAAAATTCCACAAATTCCCGGTTTTCCAAAGCCCCATTTTCACCTTTTCCTGGAAAAGTTTTCACAGTTCACATTTTTCAACCGTTTCTGACCATTCCACCTTCAAAACTATCTTCTTAATTGGGAAAACAAAACTACAATTTTTTATTTTTGTACAAATTTCCCGAAATTCCGGGAATTCTAAAATATCCATTTAATTTCAAACTGTTACTAAGTCAACATTTTTCAACCGATTACAAAAATTCCAACACCAACCCATTCATATCATCCAAACATGTTTCCCCTTTCACAAAATTTCCAATTTTTCCGAGAATTTACCGGAATTTTCTCCCCATCTACTGCATATCCCGATTTGAATCGTTCCAACATCCACACACTCCACTCAACCTGGACATTCAAGTCAGCATGTTTCCCGGTACCTAAAATTCCCCGACTACCCAGAATTACCAGGAATCTTCCCCCATTGAAAATGAATAGGCAAAATACAAACCTCTCTATATCCCACATTTGTCATCCGATTTGAACCGTTCTACTACCCACATCCCCCGCTGGGTTACCCAGAATTACCAGGAATTTCCCTCCATTGACAATGAATAGGCAATATACAAACCTCTCCATATCCCATAGTTCTCATCCGATTTGAACCGTTCCAACATTCACACACTCCACTCACCCTGGACATTCAAGCCAGCGTGTTTCCCGGTACCAAAATTCCCTGATTACCCGGAATTACCAGGAATGTTCCCCCATTGAAAATAAATGGGCAAAATACAAACCTCTCCATATCCCACATTTCTCATCCAATTCCAACCGTTCCAACATCCACACACTCCACTCACTTGGGAGAAATCAAACTACCATTTTCCAAGTTCAAGAAAATTCCAAGAATTCCCGGTTTTCCGAAGCCCTATTTTCACCTCCTTTTGGAAAAGTTTTCACAGTCCACATTCACAGTCCACATTTTCCCCTTTCCCAAAATTCCCAATTTTTCAGAGAATTTACCAGAATTTTCTCCCCATTTACTGCATATCCCACATTTCTGATCCAATTTGAACCGTTCCACTACCCATACCCCCCGCTGGATTACCAGGAATTACCAGGAATTTCCCCCCATTGACAATGAATAGGCAATATACAAACCTCTCCATATCCCATGTTTCTCATCCTATTCGAACCGTTCCAACATCCACCACTCACCTTGGACATTCAAACTACCATTATACAAGTTCAAGAAAATCCCACAAATTCCCTGAATTCCCGGTTTTCCACAGCCCAATTTTCACCTTTGCCTGGAAAAGTTTTCACAGTCCACATTTTTCAACCGCTTCCGACCATTCCACCTTCAAAACATTCTTCTTAATTGGGACAACAAAACTTCCAAAAATTCCCGAAATTCCAGGATTTCTGAAATATCAATTCAAACTGTTACTATGTCAACATTTTTCAACCGATTCCAAAATTCCAACACCAACCCATTCATATCATTTAAACATTTTCCCCCTTTCCCAAAATTTCCAATTTTTCAGAGAATTTACCGGAGTTTTTTCCCCATCTACTGCATATCCCGATTTGAACCGTTCCAACATCCACACACTCCACTCACTTGGGAGGAATCAAACTACCATTTTCCAAGTTCAAGAAAATTCCACAAATTCCCGGTTTTCCAAAGCCCCATTTTCACCTTTTCCTGGAAAAGTTTTCACAGTCCACATTTTTCAACCGTTTCTGACCATTCCACCTTCAAAATATTCTTCTAAATTGGGACAACAAAATTACGATGTTTTATTTTTGTAAAAAATTTCCCGAAATTCCAGGATTTCTGAAAGATCTATTTAAATTCAAACTGTCAACTATGTCAACATTTTTCAACCGATTCCAAAAATTCCAACACCAACCCATTCATATCATCCAAACATGTATTCCATTTCCCAAAATTCCCATTTTTTCAGAAAATTTACCGGAATTTTATCCCCATCGACTGCATATCTCATAGTTCTCATCCGATTTGAATCGTTCCAACATCCACACACTCCACTCACCCTGGACATTCAAGCCAGCATGTTTCCCGGTACCGAAAATTCCCTGATTACCTGGAATTACCAGGAATTTCTCCCCCATTGAAAAATAATGGGCAATATACAAACCTCTCCGTATCCCACATTTCTCATCCAATTTGAACCATTCCAACATCCACACACTCTGGACATTCAAGTCAGCATGTTTCCCGGCACCAAAAATTCCCTGACTACCCGGAATGACCAGGATTTACCAGGAATCTTCCCCCGTTGAAAATGAATAGGCAATATACAAACCTCTCCATATCCCATGTTTCTCATCCTATTCGAACCGATCCAACATCCACACACTCCATTCACCCTGGACATTCAAGCCAGCATGTTTCCCGGTACTGAAAATTCCCTGACTACCCGGAATTACCAGGAATTTCCCCTCCGTTGAAAATGAATAGGCAAAATACAAACCTTTCCATATCCCACATTTCTCATCCGATTTCAACCATTCCAACATCCACACACTCCACTCACTTTGGAGAAATCAAAGCACCATTTTCCAAGTTCAAGAAAATTCCAAGAATTCCCCGAATTCCTGGTTTTCCGAAGCCCCATTTTGAACTCTTCCTGGAAAAGTTTTCACTGTCCACATTTTCAACCGTTTCTGACCATTCCACCTTCAAAACTATCTTCTTAATTGGGACAACAAAACTACCATTTTTTGTTTTTGTTCAAATTTCCTGAAATTCCAGGAATTCTGAAATATCCATTTAATTTCAAACTGTTATTATGTCAACATTTTTCAACCGATTCCAAAAATTCCAACACCAACCTATTCATATCATCCAAACATGTTTCCCCTTTCACAAAATTTCCAATTTTTCCGAGAATTTACCGGAATTTTCTCCCCATCTACTGCATATCCCGATTTGAACCGTTCCAACATCCACACACTCCACTCACCCTGGACATTCAAGTCAGCATGTTTCCCGGTACCGAAAATTCCCTGACTACCTGGAATTACCAGGAATTACCAGGAATCTTCCCCCATTGAAAATGAATAGGCAAAATACAAACCTCTCCATATCCCACATTTTTCATACGATTTGAACCTTTCAGCATCCACACACTCCACTCATCCAGGACATTCAAGCTAGCATGTTTCCCGGCACCAAAAATTCCCTGATTACCCGGAATTAGCAGGACTTTTCCTCCATTAAAAATGAATAGGCAAAATACAAACCTCTCCATATCCCACATTTCTCGTCTGATTTGAACCGTTCCAACATCCACACACTTCGCTGGATTACCCGGAATTACCAGGAATTTTCCCTCATTGAAAATAAATGGGCAAAATAAAAACCTCTTCATATCCCACAGTTCTCATCCGATTCCAACCGTTCCAACATCCACACACTCCACTCACTTTGGAGAAATCCCCTTTCCCAAAATTCCCAATTTTTCAGAGAATTTATCGGAATTTTCACCCCATCTACTGCATATCCCATAGTTCTCATCCGATTTGAACCATTCCAACATCCACACACTCCACTCACCCTGGACATTCAAGCCAGCATGTTTCCCAGTACCGAAAATTCCCTGATTACCCGGAATTAGCAGGAATTTTTCCCCATTAAAAATGAATGTGCAAAATACAAACCTCTCCATACCCCACATTTCTCATCCGATTTGAACCGTTCCAACATCCACTTACTCCACTCACCCTGGACATTCAAGTCAGCGTGTTTCCCGGTACCGAAAATTCCCAGATTACCCGGAATTACCAGGAATTTTCCAACATTAAAAAAAATGGGCAAAATACAAACCTCCATATCCCACATTTCTCATCCGATTTGAACCGTTCCACCATCCACACACTCCACTCACCCTGGACATTCAAGCCAGCCTGTTTCCCGGTACCGGAAATTCCCTGACTACCCAGAATTACCAGGAATCTTCTCCCATTGAAAATTAATAGGCAAAATATAAATCTCTCTGTAGCCCACATTTGTCATCCGATTTGAACCGTTCCACTACCCACATCCCCCGCTGGATTACCCAGATTTACCAGGAATTTCCCTCCATTGACAATGAATAGGCAATATACAAACCTTTTCATATCCCATAGTTCTCATCCGATTTGAACCGTTCCAACATTCACACACTCCACTCACCCTGGACATTCAAGCCAGCGTGTTTCCCGGTACCGGAAATTCCCTGATTACCCGGAATTACCAGGAATGTTCCCCCATTGAAAATAAATGGGCAAAATACAAACCTCTCCATATCCAACATTTCTCATCCAATTTCAACCGTTCCAACATCCACACACTCCACTCACTTGGGAGAAATCAAACTACCATTTTCCAAGTTCAAGAAAATTCCAAGAATTCCCGGTTTTCCGAAGCCCTATTTTCACCTCCTTTTGGAAAAGTTTTTACAGTCCACATTTTCCAACCGTTTTTGACCAATCCACCTTCAAAACATTCTTCTTAACTGTGACAACAAAACTACCATTTTTTATTTTTTTATAAATTTCCCGAAATTCCAGGAATTCTGAAATATCTATTTGAATTCAAACTGTTACTATGTCAACATTTTTCAACTGATTCCAAAAATTCCAACACCAACCCATTCATATCATCTAAACATGTTTCCCCTTTCCCAAAATTCCCAAATTTTCTGAGAATTTACCGGAATTTTCTCCCCATCTACTGCATATCCCACATTTCTCATCCGATTTGACCCGTTCCAACATCCACTTACTCCACTCACCCTGGACATTCAAGTCAGCGTGTTTCTCGGTACCAAAAATTCCCAGATTACCCGGAATTACCAGGAATTTTCCAACATTAAAAAAAATGGGCAAAATACAAACCTCCATATCCCACATTTCTCATCCGATTTGAACCGTTCCACCATCCACACACTCCACTCACCCTGGACATTCAAGCCAGCCTGTTTCCCGGTACCGGAAATTCCCTGACTACCCAGAATTACCAGGAATCTTCTCCCATTGAAAATTAATAGGCAAAATATAAATCTCTCTGTAGCCCACATTTGTCATCCGATTTGAACCGTTCCACTACCCACATCCCCCGCTGGATTACCCAGATTTACCAGGAATTTCCCTCCATTGACAATGAATAGGCAATATACAAACCTTTTCAAATCCCATAGTTCTCATCCGATTTGAACCGTTCCAACATTCACACACTCCACTCACCCTGGACATTCAAGCCAGCGTGTTTCCCGGTACCGGAAATTCCCTGATTACCCGGAATTACCAGGAATGTTCCCCCATTGAAAATAAATGGGCAAAATACAAACCTCTCCATATCCAACATTTCTCATCCAATTTCAACCGTTCCAACATCCACACACTCCACTCACTTGGGAGAAATCAAACTACCATTTTCCAAGTTCAAGAAAATTCCAAGAATTCCCGGTTTTCCGAAGCCCTATTTTCACCTCCTTTTGGAAAAGTTTTTACAGTCCACATTTTCCAACCGTTTTTGACCAATCCACCTTCAAAACATTCTTAACTGTGACAACAAAACTACCATTTTTTATTTTTTTTATAAATTTCCCGAAATTCCAGGAATTCTGAAATATCTATTTGAATTCAAACTGTTACTATGTCAACATTTTTCAACTGATTCCAAAAATTCCAACACCAACCCATTCATATCATCTAAACATGTTTCCCCCTTTCCCAAAATTCCCAAATTTTCTGAGAATTTACCGGAATTTTCTCCCCATATACTGCATATCCCATATTTCTCATCCGATTTGAACCGTTCCAACATCCACACACTCCACTCACCCTGGACATTCAAGTCAGCGTGTTTCCTGGTACCGGAAATTCCCTGACTACCCGGAATTACCAGGAATCTTCCACCATTGAAAATTAATAGGCAAAATACAAACCTCTCTATATCCCACATTTGTCATCCGATTTGAACCGTTCCAACATCCACTTACTCCACTCACCCTGGACATTCAAGTCAGCGTGTTTCTCGGTACCAAAAATTCCCAGATTACCCGGAGTTACCAGGAATTTTCCAACATTAAAAAAAATGGGCAAAATACAAACTTCTCCATATCCCACATTTCTCATCCGATTCGAACCGTTCCAACATCCACACACTCCACTCACCCTGGACATTCAAGTCAGCGTGTTTCCCGGTACCGGAAATTCCCTGACTACCCGGAATTACCGGGAATCTTCTCCCATTGAAAATTAATAGGCAAAATATAAATCTCTCTGTAGCCCACATTTGTCATCCGATTTGAACCGTTCCACTACCCACATCCCCCGCTGGATTACCCAGATTTACCAGGAATTTCCCTCCATTGACAATGAATAGGCAATATACAAACCTTTTCATATCCCATAGTTCTCATCCGATTTGAACCGTTCCAACATTCACACACTCCACTCACCCTGGACATTCAAGCCAGCGTGTTTCCCGGTACCGGAAATTCCCTGATTACCCGGAATTACCAGGAATGTTCCCCCATTGAAAATAAATGGGCAAAATACAAACCTCTCCATATCCAACATTTCTCATCCAATTTCAACCGTTCCAACATCCACACACTCCACTCACTTGGGAGAAATCAAACTACCATTTTCCAAGTTCAAGAAAATTCCAAGAATTCCCGGTTTTCCGAAGCCCTATTTTCACCTCCTTTTGGAAAAGTTTTCACAGTCCACATTCACAGTCCACATTTTCCCCTTTCCCAAAATTCCCAATTTTTCAGAGAATTTACCAGAATTTTCTCTGAACCGTTCCAACATCCACACACTCCACTCACCCTGGACATTCAAGTCAGCGTGTTTCCCTGTACCGGAAATTCCCTGACTACCCGGAATTACCAGGAATCTTCCACCAATGAAAATGAATAGGCAAAATACAAACCTCTCTCTATCCCACATTTCTCATCCAATTTGAACCGTTCCACTACCCACACCCCCCGCTGGATTACCAGGAATTACCAGGAATTTCCCCCCATTGACAATGAATAGGCAATATACAAACCTCTCCATATCCCATGTTTCTCATCCTATTCGAACCGTTCCAACATCCACCACTCACCTTGGACATTCAAACTACCATTTTACAAGTTCAAGAAAATCCCACAAATTCCCTGAATTCCCGGTTTTCCACAGCCCAATTTTCACCTTTGCCTGGAAAAGTTTTCACAGTCCACATTTTTCAACCGCTTCAGACCATTCCACCTTCAAAACATTCTTCTTAATTGGGACAACAAAACTTCCAAAAATTCCCGAAATTCCAGGATTTCTGAAATATCAATTCAAACTGTTACTATGTCAACATTTTTCAACCGATTCCAAAATTCCAACACCAACCCATTCATATCATTTAAACATTTTCCCCCTTTCCCAAAATTTCCAATTTTTCAGAGAATTTACCGGAGTTTTTTCCCCATCTACTGCATATCCCGATTTGAACCGTTCCAACATCCACACACTCCACTCACTTGGGAGGAATCAAACTACCATTTTCCAAGTTCAAGAAAATTCCACAAATTCCCGGTTTTCCAAAGCCCCATTTTCACCTTTTCCTGGAAAAGTTTTCACAGTCCACATTTTTCAACCGTTTCTGACCATTCCACCTTCAAAATATTCTTCTAAATTGGGACAACAAAATTACGATGTATTATTTTTGTAAAAAATTTCCCGAAATTCCAGGATTTCTGAAAGATCTATTTAAATTCAAACTGTCAACTATGTCAACATTTTTCAACCGATTCCAAAAATTCCAACACCAACCCATTCATATCATCCAAACATGTATTCCATTTCCCAAAATTCCCATTTTTTCAGAAAATTTACCGGAATTGTATCCCCATCGACTGCATATCTCATAGTTCTCATCCGATTTGAATCGTTCCAACATCCACACACTCCACTCACCCTGGACATTCAAGCCAGCATGTTTCCCGGTACCGAAAATTCCCTGATTACCTGGAATTACCAGGAATTTCTCCCCCATTGAAAAATAATGGGCAATATACAAACCTCTCCGTATCCCACATTTCTCATCCAATTTGAACCATTCCAACATCCACACACTCTGGACATTCAAGTCAGCATGTTTCCCGGCACCAAAGATTCCCTGACTACCCGGAATGACCAGGATTTACCAGGAATCTTCCCCCGTTGAAAATGAATAGGCAATATACAAACCTCTCCATATCCCATGTTTCTCATCCTATTCGAACCGATCCAACATCCACACACTCCATTCACCCTGGACATTCAAGCCAGCATGTTTCCCGGTACTGAAAATTCCCTGACTACCCGGAATTACCAGGAATTTCCCCTCCGTTGAAAATGAATAGGCAAAATACAAACCTTTCCATATCCCACATTTCTCATCCGATTTCAACCGTTCCAACATCCACACACTCCACTCACTTTGGAGAAATCATAGCACCATTTTCCAAGTTCAAGAAAATTCAAAGAATTCCCCGAATTCCTGGTTTTCCGAAGCCCCATTTTGAACTCTTCCTGGAAAAGTTTTCACTGTCCACATTTTCAACCGTTTCTGACCGTTCCACCTTCAAAACTATCTTCTTAATTGGGACAACAAAACTACCATTTTTTGTTTTTGTTCAAATTTCCCGAAATTCCAGGAATTCTGAAATATCCATTTAATTTCAAACTGTTATTATGTCAACATTTTTCAACCGATTCCAAAAATTCCAACACCAACCTATTCATATCATCCAAACATGTTTCCCCTTTCACAAAATTTCCAATTTTTCCGAGAATTTACCGGAATTTTCTCCCCATCTACTGCATATCCCGATTTGAACCGTTCCAACATCCACACACTCCACTCACCCTGGACATTCAAGTCAGCATGTTTCCCGGTACCGAAAATTCCCTGACTACCTGGAATTACCAGGAATTACCAGGAATCTTCCCCCATTGAAAATGAATAGGCAAAATACAAACCTCTCCATATCCCACATTTTTCATACGATTTGAACCTTTCAGCATCCACACACTCCACTCATCCAGGACATTCAAGCTAGCATGTTTCCCGGCACCAAAAATTCCCTGATTACCCGGAATTAGCAGGACTTTTCCTCCATTAAAAATGAATAGGCAAAATACAAACCTCTCCATATCCCACATTTCTCGTCTGATTTGAACCGTTCCAACATCCACACACTTCGCTGGATTACCCGGAATTACCAGGAATTTTCCCTCATTGAAAATAAATGGGCAAAATAAAAACCTCTTCATATCCCACAGTTCTCATCCGATTCCAACCGTTCCAACATCCACACACTCCACTCACTTTGGAGAAATCCCCTTTCCCAAAATTCCCAATTTTTCAGAGAATTTATCGGAATTTTCACCCCATCTACTGCATATCCCATAGTTCTCATCCGATTTGAACCATTCCAACATCCACACACTCCACTCACCCTGGACATTCAAGCCAGCATGTTTCCCAGTACCGAAAATTCCCTGATTACCCGGAATTAGCAGGAATTTTTCCCCATTAAAAATGAATGTGCAAAATACAAACCTCTCCATATCCCACATTTCTCATCCGATTTGAACCGTTCCAACATCCACTTACTCCACTCACCCTGGACATTCAAGTCAGCGTGTTTCCCGGTACCGAAAATTCCCAGATTACCCGGAATTACCAGGAATTTTCCAACATTAAAAAAAATGGGCAAAATACAAACCTCCATATCCCACATTTCTCATCCGATTTGAACCGTTCCACCATCCACACACTCCACTCACCCTGGACATTCAAGCCAGCCTGTTTCCCGGTACCGGAAATTCCCTGACTACCCAGAATTACCAGGAATCTTCTCCCATTGAAAATTAATAGGCAAAATATAAATCTCTCTGTAGCCCACATTTGTCATCCGATTTGAACCGTTCCACTACCCACATCCCCCGCTGGATTACCCAGATTTACCAGGAATTTCCCTCCATTGACAATGAATAGGCAATATACAAACCTTTTCATATCCCATAGTTCTCATCCGATTTGAACCGTTCCAACATTCACACACTCCACTCACCCTGGACATTCAAGCCAGCGTGTTTCCCGGTACCGGAAATTCCCTGATTACCCGGAATTACCAGGAATGTTCCCCCATTGAAAATAAATGGGCAAAATACAAACCTCTCCATATCCAACATTTCTCATCCAATTCCAACCGTTCCAACATCCACACACTCCACTCACTTGGGAGAAATCAAACTACCATTTTCCAAGTTCAAGAAAATTCCAAGAATTCCCGGTTTTCCGAAGCCCTATTTTCACCTCCTTTTGGAAAAGTTTTTACAGTCCACATTTTCCAACCGTTTTTGACCAATCCACCTTCAAAACATTCTTCTTAACTGTGACAACAAAACTACCATTTTTTATTTTTTTATAAATTTCCCGAAATTCCAGGAATTCTGAAATATCTATTTGAATTCAAACTGTTACTATGTCAACATTTTTCAACTGATTCCAAAAATTCCAACACCAACCCATTCATATCATCTAAACATGTTTCCCCTTTCCCAAAATTCCCAAATTTTCTGAGAATTTACCGGAATTTTCTCCCCATCTACTGCATATCCCATATTTCTCATCCGATTTGAACCGTTCCAACATCCACACACTCCACTCACCCTGGACATTCAAGTCAGCGTGTTTCCTGGTACCGGAAATTCCCTGACTACCCGGAATTACCAGGAATCTTCCACCATTGAAAATTAATAGGCAAAATACAAACCTCTCTATATCCCACATTTCTCATCCGATTTGAACCGTTCCAACATCCACTTACTCCACTCACCCTGGACATTCAAGTCAGCGTGTTTCTCGGTACCAAAAATTCCCAGATTACCCGGAGTTACCAGGAATTTTCCAACATTAAAAAAAATGGGCAAAATACAAACTTCTCCATATCCCACATTTCTCATCCGATTCGAACCGTTCCACCATCCACACACTCCACTCACCCTGGACATTCAAGCCAGCCTGTTTCCCGGTACCGGAAATTCCCTGACTACCCAGAATTACCAGGAATCTTCTCCCATTGAAAATTAATAGGCAAAATATAAATCTCTCTGTAGCCCACATTTGTCATCCGATTTGAACCGTTCCACTACCCACATCCCCCGCTGGATTACCCAGATTTACCAGGAATTTCCCTCCATTGACAATGAATAGGCAATATACAAACCTTTTCATATCCCATAGTTCTCATCCGATTTGAACCGTTCCAACATTCACACACTCCACTCACCCTGGACATTCAAGCCAGCGTGTTTCCCGGTACCGGAAATTCCCTGATTACCCGGAATTACCAGGAATGTTCCCCCATTGAAAATAAATGGGCAAAATACAAACCTCTCCATATCCAACATTTCTCATCCAATTTCAACCGTTCCAACATCCACACACTCCACTCACTTGGGAGAAATCAAACTACCATTTTCCAAGTTCAAGAAAATTCCAAGAATTCCCGGTTTTCCGAAGCCCTATTTTCACCTCCTTTTGGAAAAGTTTTTACAGTCCACATTTTCCAACCGTTTTTGACCAATCCACCTTCAAAACATTCTTCTTAACTGTGACAACAAAACTACCATTTTTTATTTTTTCATAAATTTCCCGAAATTCCAGGAATTCTGAAATATCTATTTGAATTCAAACTGTTACTATGTCAACATTTTTCAACTGATTCCAAAAATTCCAACACCAACCCATTCATATCATCTAAACATGTTTCCCCCTTTCCCAAAATTCCCAAATTTTCTGAGAATTTACCGGAATTTTCTCCCCATCTACTGCATATCCCATATTTCTCATCCGATTTGAACCGTTCCAACATCCACACACTCCACTCACCCTGGACATTCAAGTCAGCGTGTTTCCTGGTACCGGAAATTCCCTGACTACCCGGAATTACCAGGAATCTTCCACCATTGAAAATTAATAGGCAAAATACAAACCTCTCTATATCCCACATTTCTCATCCGATTTGAAGCGTTCCAACATCCACTTACTCCACTCACCCTGGACATTCAAGTCAGCGTGTTTCTCGGTACCAAAAATTCCCAGATTACCCGGAGTTACCAGGAATTTTCCAACATTAAAAAAAATGGGCAAAATACAAACTTCTCCATATCCCACATTTCTCATCCGATTCGAACCGTTCCACCATCCACACACTCCACTCACCCTGGACATTCAAGCCAGCGTGTTTCCCGGTACCGAAAATCCCCTGACTACCCGGAATTACCAGGAATCTTCCCCTATTTAAAATGAATGGGCAAAATATGGGTTGCTATATTTCGCGATTTTAGGCCATATTGCCCATCCCTACTGAAGGCCACCAACTATTCTAGTGTGTGTGTGTGTGTGTGTGTGTGTGTGTGTGTGTGTGTGTGTGTGTGTGTGTGTGTGTGTGTGTAGGCCGGGCAACAATTAATCTGCGTGAATTGAGGCAGGATCTATTACCCTTCCCTGCCTCTATTGCTCTAATGGAAATCTATTTCTCTTCTCTTTTGTGTTCGATATAATTTAACGGCCGTTTTTATTAATGGCCTGAAATAATTACGGCGGGCCTTTGTGATGGTGGAGTACGTTTGATTTAATTGTGCAATAAATGCCTAATCGGCGCCGCCATCTGAGGCCATTATGGCAGTAAAATTAACAATTACGCCACAAATGTCCTGGTGAATGTGCGGGGGTCCATAGAAGTGGCCGCAGATAACAGCACACGTATAAATCATTCATGAGAACTTTCTCACGCGTGCGGGCGGGGCGAGAGATAGCGAGGGGGGGGGGAGAGAAAGAGCGCGGGAAGAAAAGAGAAGAAGAAAGTGGCTTTAGAAAGGGGACGGCTGAGAGATAGCGCTTTTTAAAATCCTTTCTTCTCGCCCTCCATCGCCCCTTTTTTTTTCTCTTCTCTGAAGTGACAGATTTCACTTTGGGAATTCACTCGCCCGATAAAAAACACTCTGGGGGCGCCCTCGGTCTAAGCCGGACCTCTTTGACACGTCCGGGCCGACGCGCTGGATGGCTTTCATGTGCAGCTTCTTCAAGCACATGCTAAGCTAACGCGAACTTTGAGGTTGAGCTCCAACTTTTGTGGCGCCGGAATTTTGAAGGTAGCGTGTCGTTGTTTGCTAGCGCCGTTTTACTTACTGTACCTGCTTCCTGTTTACGGTAGCATGTCATGTTTGCTAGCGTAATCTTTCTTCCTGTTTATGGTAGCATGTCATGTTTGCTAGCGTAATCTTTCTTCCTGTTTATGGTAGCATGTCATATTTGCTAGCGTAGCCCTTCTTCCTGTTTATGGTAGCATGTCATGTTTGCTAGCGTAATCTTTCTTCCTGTTTATGGTAGCATGCCATGTTTGCTAGCGTAACCCTTCTTCCTGTTTATGGTAGCATGTCGTGTTTGCTAGCGTAACCCTTCTGCTTATTTACGGTAGCATGTCATGTTTGCTAGCGTAATCTTTCTTCCTGTTTATGGTAGCATGTCATATTTGCTAGCGTAGCCCTTCTTCCTGTTTATGGTAGCATGTCATGTTTGCTAGCGTAATCTTTCTTCCTGTTTATGGTAGCATGTCATGTTTGCTAGCGTAATCTTTCTTCCTGTTTATGGTAGCATGCCATGTTTGCTAGCGTAACCCTTCTTCCTGTTTATGGTAGCATGTCGTGTTTGCTAGCGTAACCCTTCTGCTTATTTACGGTAGCATGTCATGTTTGCTAGCGTAATCTTTCTTCCTGTTTATGGTAGCATGTCATATTTGCTAGCGTAGCCCTTCTTCCTGTTTATGGTAGCATGTCATGTTTGCTAGCGTAATCTTTCTTCCTGTTTATGGTAGCATGTCATGTTTGCTAGCGTAATCTTTCTTCCTGTTTATGGTAGCATGCCATGTTTGCTAGCGTAACCCTTCTTCCTGTTTATGGTAGCATGTCGTGTTTGCTAGCGTAACCCTTCTGCTTATTTACGGTAGCATGTCATGTTTGCTAGCGTAATCTTTCTTCCTGTTTATGGTAGCATGTCATATTTGCTAGCGTAGCCCTTCTTCCTGTTTATGGTAGCATGTCATGTTTGCTAGCGTAACCCTTCTGCTTGTTTATGGTAGCATGTCATGTTTGCTAGCGTAACCCTTCTTCCTGTTTATGGTAGCATGTCGTGTTTGCTAGCGTAACCCTTCTGCTTATTTACGGTAGCATGTCATGTTTGCTAGCGTAATCTTTCTTCCTGTTTATGGTAGCATGTCATGTTTGCTAGCGTAATCTTTCTTCCTGTTTATGGTAGCATGCCATGTTTGCTAGCGTAGCCCTTCTTCCTGTTTATGGTAGCATGTCATGTTTGCTAGCGTAACCCTTCTGCTTGTTTATGGTAGCATGTCATGTTTGCTAGCGTAACCCTTCTTCCTGTTTATGGTAGCATGTCGTGTTTGCTAGCGTAACCCTTCTGCTTATTTACGGTAGCATGTCATGTTTGCTAGCGTAATCTTTCTTCCTGTTTATGGTAGCATGCCATGTTTGCTAGCGTAACCCTTCTTCTTGTTTATGGTAGCATGTCATGTTTGCTAGCGTAGCCCTTCTTCCTGTTTATGGTAGCATGTCATGTTTGCTAGCGTAACCCTTTTCCTGTTTATGGTAGCATGTCGTGTTTGCTAGCGTAACCCTTCTGCTTATTTACGGTAGCATGTCATGTTTGCTAGCGTAATCTTTCTTCCTGTTTATGGTAGCATGTCATGTTTGCTAGCGTAACCCTTCTGCTTGTTTATGGTAGCATGTCATGTTTGCTAGCGTAGCCCTTCTTCCTGTTTATGGTAGCATGTCATGTTTGCTAGCGTAACCCTTTTCCTGTTTACGGTAGCATATCATGTTTGCTAGCGTAACCCTTCTTCTTGTTTACGGTAGCATGTCATGTTTGCTAGTGTAACCCTTCTGCTTGTTTATGGTAGCATGTCATGTTTGCTAGCGTAGCCCTTCTTCCTGTTTATGGTAGCATGTCATGTTTGCTAGCGTAACCCTTTTCCTGTTTACGGTAGCATGTCATGTTTGCTAGCGTAATCTTTCTTCCTGTTTATGGTAGCATGCCATGTTTGCTAGCGTAGCCCTTCTTCTTGTTTACGGTAGCATGTCGTGTTTGCTAGCGTAGCCCTTCTTCTTGTTTATGGTAGCATGTCATGTTTCCTAGTGTAACCCTTCTGCTTGTTTATGGTAGCATGTCATGTTTGCTAGCGTAGCCCTTCTTCCTGTTTATGGTAGCATGTCATGTTTGCTAGCGTAGCCATTTTCCTGTTTACGGTAGCATATCATGTTTGCTAGCGTAACCCTTCTTCTTGTTTACTGTAGCATGTCATGTTTACTAGTGTAACCTTTCTTCCTGTTTACGGTAGCATGTCGAGGTTTGCCAGCTCCGTTTCACTCACTGAACATGCTTCCTGTTTACGGTAGCATACCGTGTTTGCTAGTGCATTTTCACTGCCTAACCCTTCTTCCTGTTTACATGTTTGGTAGCGTAACCCTTTTGCTATTTATGGTAGCATATCATGTTTGCTAGCGTAGCCCTTCTACTTGTTTATGGTAGAATGCCGTGTTTGCTAGCCCCGTTTCACTGGCTAAACCTTCTTCCTGTTTATGGTAGCATGTCGAGGTTTGCCAGCTCCGTTTCACTCACTGAACCGGCTTCCTGTTTACGGTAGCATGCCGTGTTTGCTAGCATAGCACTTTTTCCTGTTTACGGTAGCATACCGTGTTTGCTAACACCTTTGCACTGACTAAACCTTCTTCCTGTTTATGTTAGCATCTTGTTTGTGTTCGCTGTTTTAGATTTAGACTTCCTTTTTATTGTCATTCAAATTTTAACTTTACAGTATAGATAAGAACGGAATTTTGTTGCATTAGCTCATGGTAGTGCAGGATAAAAAAAACAATAAGGTGCAGATATAAATAAATAGATTACTGTACAGATAAATAGATTGCACTTTTGCATAAGCATCCACGTGTATGGATGTATGTTATATTGTCTTTTTTATTCCAGCGAGTTAATCCATTTTGGGGGGAGTGGAGGAGATCATTTAATTATGATGCGTTCAAGAGTCTTACGGCCTGAGGGAAGAAGCTGTTACAGAACCTGGAGGTTCTGCTTCGGAGGCTGCGGAACCTGTGAAAACAGTCCTTGGTGGGGGTGGGAGGAGTCTCTGCAGATTTTCTGAGCCCTGGTCAGGCAGCGGCTTTTTGCGATCTCCTGGATAGGAGGAAGAGGAGTCCTGATGATCTTTTCCACCGTCCTCACCACTCTCTAGAGAGACTTCCAGTCTGAGGCATTGCAGGCTCCAGTCCAGACAGAGATGCTGTTGGTCAGCAGGCTCTCTATAGTGCCTCTGTAGAATGTGCTGAGAGAGCTGTGCTCTTTTCATCCCATGCAAAAAGTGCATGCGCTGCTGAGCTCTTTTTACAAGAGCTCCGGTGTGTAGGGACCAGGTTATATTGTCAGTTATCTGCACCCCCAGGAACTTGGTGCTGCTTACCATCTCCACCACTGTGTCGTTGATGAAGAGTAGAGTGTGGCTGGACTGGTGCTTCCTGAAGTCGACGATGATCTCCTTGGTCTTGTCGACGTTCAGCACCAGGTTGTTGGTTCTGCACCAGTCAACCAGATGTTTCACCTCCTCCCTGTAGTCCATGTCGTCGTTGTCACGGATGAGGCCCACTACTGTTGTGTACTTCACAATGTGGTTAGTAGTGGACCTGGCTCAGCAGTCATGGGTCATCAACGTGAACAGCAGCGGACTCAGGACGCAGCCCTGGGGGGAGCCGGTGCTCAGGGAGATGGCACTGGAGGTGTTGTTGCCCACTCTCACAGATTGGGGTCTGTCTGTGAGGAAGTCAAGCAGCCAGTTGCAAAGGGGGGTACTGAATCCAAGGGGGGCCAGTTTACTCACCAAGTGCTGCGGGATGATGGTGTTGAATGCTGAGCTGAAGTCCAGGAACAACATCCCTTCCTTCCAGATGTTCTAAGCTCAGGTGGAGTGCAGAGGACGTGGCGTCCTCTGTGGAGCGGTTAGGACGATAAGCAAACTGGTATGGGTCGAATGTGGGGGGAGGTCTGGAGACAATATATTTACCAGCATTTACCAGCCTCTCGAAGCATTTCATTATGATGGGGGTGAGTGCAACGGGGCGGTAATCATTGAGGGAGGAGATTGTGGGTTTTTTTGGCACTGGAATGATTGTGGCCATCTTAAAACATGATGGTACCACAGCCTGGGTCAGCTAGGTGTTGAAGATGTCTGTGAGAACCCCAGGAACTTGGTGCTGCTTACCATCTCCACCACTGTGTCGTTGATGAAGAGTGGAGTGTGGCTGGACTGGTGCTTCCTGAAGTCGACGATGATCTCCTTGGTCTTGTCGACGTTCAGCACCAGGTTGTTGGTTCTGCACCAGTCAACCAGATGTTTCACCTCCTCCCTGTAGTCCATGTCGTCGTTGTCACGGATGAGGCCCACTACTGTTGTGTACTTCACAATGTGGTTAGTAGTGGACCTGGCTCAGCAGTCATGGGTCATCAACGTGAACAGCAGCGGACTCAGGACGCAGCCCTGGGGGGAGCCGGTGCTCAGGGAGATGGCACTGGAGGTGTTGTTGCCCACTCTCACAGATTGGGGTCTGTCTGTGAGGAAGTCAAGCAGCCAGTTGCAAAGGGGGGTACTGAATCCAAGGGGGGCCAGTTTGCTCACCAAGTGCTGCGGGATGATGGTGTTGAATGCTGAGCTGAAGTCCAGGAACAACATCCCTTCCTTCCAGATGTTCTAAGCTCAGGTGGAGTGCAGAGGAGGTGGCGTCCTCTGTGGAGCGGTTAGGACGATAAGCAAACTGGTATGGGTCGAATGTGGGGGGAGGTCTGGAGACAATATATTTACCAGCATTTACCAGCCTCTCGAAGCATTTCATTATGATGGGGGTGAGTGCAACGGGGCGGTAATCATTGAGGGAGGAGATTGTGGTTTTTTTTGGCACTGGAATGATTGTGGCCATCTTAAAACATGATGGTACCACAGCCTGGGTCAGCTAGGTGTTGAAGATGTCTGTGAGAACCCCAGGAACTTGGTGCTGCTTACCATCTCCACCACTGTGTTGTTGATGAAGAGTGGAGTGTGGCTGGACTGGTGCTTCCTGACGTCGACGATGATCTCCTTGGTCTTGTCGACGTTCAGGACCAGGTTGTTGGTTCTGTACCAGTCAACCAGATGTTTCACCTCCTCCCTGTAGTCCATGTCGTTGTTGTCACGGATGAGGCCCACTACTGTTGTGTACTTCACAATGTGGTTAGTAGTGGACCTGGCGCAGCAGTCATGAGTCATCAACGTGAACAGCAGTGGACTCAGGACGCAGCCCTGGGGGGAGCCGGTGCTCAGGGAGATGGCACTGGAGGTGTTGTTGCCCACTCTCACAGATTGGGGTCTGTCTGTGAGGAAGTCAAGCAGCCAGTTGCAAAGGGGGGTACTGAATCCAAGGGGGGCCAGTTTGCTCACCAAGTGCTGCGGGATGATGGTGTTGAATGCTGAGCTGAAGTCCAGGAACAACATCCCTTCCTTCCAGATGTTCTAAGCTCAGGTGGAGTGCAGAGGAGGTGGCGTCCTCTGTGGAGCGGTTAGGACGATAAGCAAACTGGTATGGGTCGAATGTGGGGGGAGGTCTGGAGACAATATATTTACCAGCATTTACCAGCCTCTCGAAGCATTTCATTATGATGGGGGTGAGTGCAACGGGGCGGTAATCATTGAGGGAGGAGATTGTGGGTTTTTTTGGCACTGGAATGATTGTGGCCATCTTAAAACATGATGGTACCACAGCCTGGGTCAGCTAGGTGTTGAAGATGTCTGTGAGAACCCCAGGAACTTGGTGCTGCTTACCATCTCCACCACTGTGTTGTTGATGAAGAGTGGAGTGTGGCTGGACTGGTGCTTCCTGACGTCGACGATGATCTCCTTGGTCTTGTCGACGTTCAGGACCAGGTTGTTGGTTCTGTACCAGTCAACCAGATGTTTCACCTCCTCCCTGTAGTCCATGTCGTTGTTGTCACGGATGAGGCCCACTACTGTTGTGTACTTCACAATGTGGTTAGTAGTGGACCTGGCGCAGCAGTCATGAGTCATCAACGTGAACAGCAGTGGACTCAGGACGCAGCCCTGGGGGGAGCCGGTGCTCAGGGAGATGGCACTGGAGGTGTTGTTGCCCACTCTCACAGATTGGGGTCAGTCAAGCAGCCAGTTGCAAAGGGGGGTACTGAATCCAAGGGGGGCCAGTTTGCTCACCAAGTGCTGCGGGATGGTGGTGTTGAATGCTGAGCTGAAGTCCAGGAACAACATCCGCACGTGTGTGTCCTTTCCTTCCAGATGTTCTAAGCTCAGGTGGAGTGCAGAGGAGATGGCGTCCTCTGTGGAGCGGTTATGGTAGCATGTCATGTTTGCTAGCGTAACCCTTTTCCTGTTTACGGCATATCATGTTTGCCAGCGTAACCCTTCTTTTTTACGGTAGCGGCGTTTCACTGGCTAAACCTTCTTCCTGTTTATGGTAGCATGTCGAGGTTTGCTAGCGCAGTTTCACTCACTGAACCTGCTTCTTGTTTACGGTAGAATTCAGTGCTTGATAGCGTAGCCCTTCTTCCTGTTTACGGTAGCATGTCATGTTTGCCAGCGCCGTTTCACTGACTAAACTTTCTTCCTGTTTATGGTAGCATCTTGTTTGCGTTCGCTGTTTTACTCACTAAACCTGCTTCCTGTTTACAGTAGCATGCCGTGTTTGCTAGCATAGCCCTTCTTCCTGTTTACGGTAGCATGAAGGTCCATCTATCTCCGTGCAACCTTAAGCACGTTTTTTGAAGATACCGGTATATGCCATATACCGCCATTTGGACTAAAAATACCACAATATCAGTTTTGGTCCATATTGCCCAAGTCTATGGTCAAAATTGCTATTTTGGCCCGCGGACCATAGGCACATTTTGACTTTGGCCCCTGGAGGCCAGAGGTCTGGTCACCCCTGCTTTAAACGGACTATTTGGGGTAATCTTTCTTAGCAAATGCAAAAAGAACTTGGTAGCATTCACTACATGACAGGGCTGGGGGGAATACCGGTACTATAGTTAATACCGGTATATTACAAAAAGCGGTATATATGTGAGACAATACCGCCATACCGGTACATTTTGATGTGATATAATGCTTTATTTGGCTATTGGTGGGTGACTAGAGCTTTATTTGATCATACACCAATTTTCTTGAGAACCTGTATCTCTCCTTGTAGCGACTTTATCACTAATCTCATCAGTTTATGTTGTTAGCGACTTAGCACAGAAGCTAGCGATAGCTCCTCTCTGCTGCTGGCCCGGTGGGTCAAATGTTTAGCTACTCCTCGAAAGTGCCTCTACCCATAGCCCGCGCGGACTAACCTAGTATAGTGGCTAGGTGGCTGAAGAGTAGTTTTAAGTTTTCGAGTAGAAGGTCCATCTATCTCCGCGCACTAGTGTGAGGCTATAAACCTAACGTTAATAAACGAAATAAATAAAAATTAGCACTTTGCACGTTTTTTGAAGATACCGGTATATGCCATATACCGCCATTTGGACTAAAAATACCACGGTATCAGTTTTGGTCCATATTGCCCAAGTCTATGGTCAAAATTGCTATTTTGGCCGGCAGACCATAGGCCATACTTACCAACCCTCACGATTTTCCCGGGAGAGTCCCGAATTTCAGTGCCCCTCCCGAAAATCTCCCGGGGCTACCATTCTCACGAATTTCTCCTGATTTCCACCCGGACAAGAATATTGCTACACCATCCTTCACTGCGCGCCGTTTCCGGCCGGACAATAACAACGGTTACACCTCGAAGTCAAGCGCGGCAATCAGAACAGAAGAAGAAGAAGATGAAGCAGAAGAAGAGACATGGCGACGACGAGTAAGAAGAAGAAGTACGCTTGCAAGTTCCAAAATGATTGGAAAAAAATAAATATATATATATAGATGACCCCCAGCGGGCCTTTTGGATATCTCCCTAATTCTGAAGTCTCAAGGTCTTTCCCAGCTAATAACACTACCTACAAGGGTGTGTGATTCCACCCAATCAACCATAGATCTCATTCTCACTTCAGACCGGCTTAAAATAAAAAATAGTGGGGTCATGATCTGTGGTCTTAGCGACCACTATCTAACCTTCTGCACCCGCAAAATAGCTAAACCCAAAGCCAATGGCCACATAACAGCCCAATCCAGATCCCTTAAAAAATACTCCAGTGATAATTTCAACTTAAAATTAGATGAGTGGGACTGGTCCCCTGTGGTCGCGAGCAACCTGGTCGATGTTGCTTGGGATCGCTTCAAAACATCCTAAGATACTAAATGACATGGCTCCCTTGAAAACAGTCAGGATCAAAGCCCGCTCTGAACCATGGATGAATCCGGACCTATTAGCTGCCATAAAAGACAGAGACAGAAAATACTCCGAATACCAAAAGTGTAAAACAGAAGTAGATAAACAACCCAATAATAACAACCTCAAATCACTCCTTTCAACTCTCAAAAAGCAATGCAATAAATTGAGAAATAAGTCAACTAACCTGACTAAATCCTTTAAAAAAAATTACATTAATGACAAAATAGAGGAAAACACAAATAAGCCACGTGAGCTCTGGAAAATTCTCAACAACCAGCTTCCCGGTTGCAGCCAAAAACTTAAAACCAGACTCACCAACATCAGCATCAAGGAGGGTGACTCCCTCATTACAGACAAAATGGAGGTAGCAAGCAGACTTAACGCCTTTTTCACCAGCATAGCCACAACTCTTGTTAACAAGCTGTCCCACCACTCTGGTCGCTTTGGTGTAGAACACATTAAAGCCTTCTACAGAAAGCTAGGAGTATCCAACAATGATTTAAAATTAGAAATGGTCACAGCTGATGAGGTGCTTAAAAAATTGAGCGCGCTCCACCCAAACAAGGGCGCCGGCCTTGACAATATCCCCTCCAGATTCCTCAGGGACTCTGCCTCCATCATTGCCCCGATCATCACGCACATAATAATCCTATCAATTACACAAGGCCAAGTACCAAAAGATTTTAAGATAGCAAGAGTAACTCCCCTCTTTAAAAAAGGAAGCAAATTGGAACCTGGCAACTACCGACCTGTTTCTATTCTCAGTTCCATTTCGAAAGTAATGGAAAAAATAGTTTATGAACAGGTCGATGGTTACCTTGTCACCAATAAACTCATGTACAAATTCCAATCCGGCTTCAGAACTAACCACTCCACTGACACATGCCTTCCCTATTTGACCGACCACATCGAACATGAGGTGGACGCGGGCAAATACTGCGGCATGGTCATGCTGGATCTTCAGAAGGCCTTTGACACCGTTGACCACACTATACTGTTGGATAAGCTCAGAGCAATCGGATTTGACAAAACCTCATCGAGCTGGATCCAATCTTACATGGAGGGGAGGGAACAGGTGGTAGAGGTGAAAGGCACCGTGTCCCCCCCGCCCCCCTCTCAGTGAGCTGTGGAGTCCCCCAAGGCAGTATATTGGGGCCTTTACTGTTCCTAGTATACATAAACGACTTGTCATCGGCATGCGACTGTGAATTGTTCTTGTTTGCGGATGACTCGGCCCTGCTGGTATCAGACAAGGACAAGTCACAGGTGGAGAAAATCCTCAGTGCTGAACTCTGTAGAACTTGCACCTGGCTCGCTGACAACAAGCTATCCATACACTTGGGTAAAACAGAATCCATCCTGTTTGGGTCCCACATCAACCTTAAGAAAGTCAATGACTTCACTATAAAAGTGGGTGACATTGTTATCACCAGGAAGGATGAGGTCACCTACCTAGGTTCCATTCTAGAGGCTAATCTTTCCTGTGATAAAATGGCAACCAAGGTAATCAAAAAGGTCAACCAACGAACGAGATTTCTCTATAGAATCTCCTCTCTGGTCAACAAAAGCACCATGAGGGTTCTGGCGGGAACTCTCGTTCAACCCTTTTTCGATTACGCATGCACCTCCTGGTACCCTAGCACCTCCAAAACCCTCAAATCTAGACTCCAAACATCCCAGAACAAGCTAGTCAGATTACTTCTAGACCTTTACCCCAGATCCCACCTCACTCCTACCCACTTCTCCAAAGTGGGCTGGCTCAGGGTGGAGGACAGAGTAAAACAACTTGCACTGAGCCTAGTCTATAAAATCCGCTACACCTCCTTGAAACTGAAGTACATGTCAACCTACTTCCTTAACGTAAATGACCGCCATAACCACAACACCAGGGGGAGCTCTACTAACCACGTTAAACCCAGATTCCGATCTAACAAAGGTCTTCTTAACTCATTCTCTTTCTATGCCACATCAATGTGGAATGCGCTCCCAACAGGTATAAAAGAAAGGGCATCTCTATCCTCCTTCAAAACCGCAATAAAAGTACACCTCCAGGCAACTTCAACCCTAAACTAACACCCTCCCCGGATTGTTGTTAATAATCAAATGTAAACAATCAAATGCAGATATTTTTCTTATGCCTTCTGATCTCTCTCTCTCTCTCTCTCTATGTCCACTACTTGCTGTACATATCCTACCAAGTCAGACCTACACTGTTCCAATATCCATTTCTCTGTTCTCAATTGTTGATGACTGATGATAACAACCAAACCTAACCCCCCCCCCCCCCCCCTCCCCTCCACACCCCGAATTGTAAATAATGTAAATAATTCAATGTATACACCCTGACGATTATCTTGTGTGATGACTGTATTATGATGATAGTATATATCTGTATCATGAATAAATGTAAGTGGACCCCGACTTAAACAAGTTGAAAAACTGATTCGGGTGTTACCATTTAGTGGTCAATTGTACGGAATATGTACTTCACTGTGCAACCTGCTAATAAAAGTCTCAATCAATCAATCAAAATGGCATGTATGGCATAGGCACATATTCACTTTGGCCCCCGGAGGCCAGAAGTTTGACCACCTTTGCACGAGACACTGTAATCGTTGTTTTTTTAAAGGTTAAAAGTGAAAGGGCACCATACTGATTGGTTCTAGCGGAGGTGTAAGTAGGCAATATCTTGATGGTATTTAGTCACACAGTGCTGCTCTTTGTCTTGTCGGAGAGCAAAGGCTATAATTGGAGCCATCATCTCCGGCTGAAAGGCTAAATGAGGGATCCCTCGACTCCGGGATTACCCTTTTATTGGGAAGACGTTCCGCTAAGCCTCCGCCACTGACACGTATTCCTCTTCTATGGCCCATTCACGTCCAAATATGTCCTGTCAGGGAGGCTTACCCACATCTACATAATCCCTTCTCATCACAATTAAAGATACCAGTGAACAATAAAATTGCTTGCTCTCTGGTTTGTTTCCTGTTCGCTTTGACGTGGCAGGCGAATGGAGGGGGGGTTACAGAGATGACAATATTTTCAAGTTTGCAAAAAGGCTGCCACTACTTTCTTCTGCTGTTTGACTGCACAGACCGACAACAACATGTTCAAGCAGAGGAATTTAAAAAGGGATAATTGTGTGATTCATTACTGTAATTTTATGCAAATGTCACCACCCGGATTCCACAGTATGGTCACACCTTCTGTTCTTTGTTGCTACAACACAAACTCTTCCCCGCTGTGGGCAAATGCATATATTACTAAATTATACCTTTCAATATTCAAAAATAATAAATACATGAAATACAAATACACATAGTGTTGTTAAGATCGGGGTATTTGTGACCACATTTTGCATGGTCACAACTTTGGCTACACAGGCCCAGTCTAATAATTGTCATGATCCCACATTATTATTATTTGTTTGCTATTATTTCCCATCGTGGTGCTTTTATTTGGGCTTTATTCACTGTTTGGTCCCTACTTTTTGGAGCACCTTTACTTTTTGTGTTTCTTGTCCTGCCAGCATACCTGTTCGTCACTGTTAATTACAGTAGCTGTGTTTAGTTCCTCCCTTAAGGGCCGGTTCATTGTCTGTTGTGGCTTTGTGTTTGCTCCCTCCAACTTTTGTTGTTGCTATGTCGCCTGCCGTCTCTGCATCTTGGGGTCACGCGGCCACCAACCAGGCGGGCATGTCACAGAATTTACTGGCTAGTCAGCGACCACACAAAGACCATCTTTGGTGGATCTGGACCGAGCACTTCCTGGAGGAATTGGAGGCCAGGTTTGTGCGATTCCAGCCAAGCGCCAGAACCAGCATTGTGGCTTCCCAAGGCTCAGGCCCTGTTTACACTAAGCCGGATAAGGCTATCCAGGGTAAATCCTACCTAACCTTATCCGTGTCCACACACAACAATGCCACCGTTTAAGACCCCCACCCCTCTCCGTCCGCCGGCGCAACGCGCCCTAATATGCATGCGTGGAAAGTGCGCACGTTAGAGATGCGCGGATAGGCAATTATTTCATCCGCAACCGCATCACAAAAGTCGTCAACCATCCACATCCACCCGAACTAACATTTAATCAAAACTGCACCCGCCCGTTGTTATATATCTAATATAGACGATGCAAGGCATTAGTGAGGTTATAAAGCTTTTGCCTGTTAAAGAAAGGAGACTGATCCAATTTAGCAGAGACATTCATTGCGTGCCACGCTGTCACGGCCCAGACGCACACCAGTGCGCAATCATCTGGGAGCCGCGCTGAGCGCACCTCCAAGCGCGTGGAGGTGCGATGTCCCTCGCACCCGCGGCGGCTCCACCCGGGCTCGCGCCCGAGGCTTCAGCGCGCACCGCGGCGGCCATCCTACTCGTCGCGGCCTAGCCCTTGCGGCTCTCGCTGCCGGCGACGGCCGGGTTTGGGCCCGACGCTCCAGCGCCATCCATTTTCAGGGCTAGTTGATTCGGCAGGTGGGTTGTTACACACTCCTTAGCGGGTTCCGACTTCCATGGCCACCGTCCTGCTGTCTATATCAACCAACACCTTTTCTGGGGTCTGATGAGCGTCGGCATCGGGCGCCTTAACCCGGCGTTCGGTTCATCCCGCAGCGCCAGTTCTGCTTACCAAAAGTGGCCCACTTGGCTCACCAGGGTGAGCCCCACCCCTTTTGTGAGCGCACTGCGCGCGGAGTGACCCCTGTTACGCGCCCCCGGCAACGGGGGTGGCGGGCAGGTAAGCTGTGCGGGCGGAGCGCGCGGAGTGACCCCTATTACGAGCCCCCGGCCACGGGGGTGGCGGGCAGGTAAGCTGCTTACCTGCTGCGCGTGACGCCGGCCGCGGCGAAGGCGGACGAGGCGGGGTGTCGGTGCGGTGGGCGCGGTGGTGACCCTGGATGTGCGTCGGGCCCTTCTCGCGGATCACCTCAGCTACGGCTCCCGGTGGGGCCCTCTCGGGGGAAGGGGCCTCGGTCCCGGAGGCGTCCCTTCTCCGCTCCGTAAAAGTGTCCATCTCTTATTTTTTTCTTCTTCTGTTGTGGCATATGCTGCAGGTGCCTGCTCGTTTTTCGTATGTGGGTAACAACATTTAACTATGTATATATATTTCCCAATTGGTTTAACTGCCACCCGCCTGAATCTATTTAAAATCTAATTTTTTTTTATTTCAACCGCCCGACCCGACCCGACCCGCGGATAAAATCTTTTTTTTTTTTATTTCAACCGCCCGACCCGCGGATAATCCGCGGACTCCGCGGTTGTGTCCGCAAACCGCGCATCTCTAGCGCACGTCATAGTCACCTCCAGTGTTGCTTTGTGTGCAAGTTCTTAAATTTAACTTATCTGAACAATATCTAGTGTTGTGGTTTTTCAATTAACTGGAATCCAGTGTGCTGTGGGGCCCTATTGTAGTGAATCACACCTGAGCCATCATAAATGAATGACATTTTTAATAAACACATGAAAGTAAACAATGTGAAAAAGAACATTTTCAACAATCAATCTCGGGATCTAGATATCTGGTCAGGACACTCCTCACTCTTTTGCCTTCACCTTCATTGTCCATTCGTTTTTGGTGACTTCATATACTCTGGACCTAGACGTTGAGCCCGCGACATACATGGCGGACAATAACTGATACGGTCTACTTTGTCAGTCCAAATGCATTCGCAGTTTTCCGTAGTCTTCCCTCGACGGCCAGCTAATACAAAGCACACTCTACGTTTTTTTTTAATCACATACACGGGAGACCGCATTCTCGTTGTCTCTCTTTCGACAAATGGACAAAGTTTTTCGGTAAGTACAATCACAGCTGACCTGGACATTCGAAAATTCTCTTGCCGTCTGAGAAGTGTTGTATCTGAAATAGCTGCAATCGTTTTCTCTTGAGGTATTCATGTGTGATTTCCACAAGCGTCTGTACAGATGGAAGGTGAAACACGGGCAAGTCTGGATGGCATTTGATGATATTTCCAGTGGTTAGCTCCGAGTTACGAAACCGCTTTATTATGAAGCTGGCTGTCCTGACGCCACTTCCTGTGTGGGGCGCGGTCTTTCTGCCGTCACTTCCTCTCCCAACTCAGTTTGTAAACGATCAATGAGTCCATACAAAGCTAAAAGCCGGAGATTCAAGAAATACACGGCACACTTACCCGTGTAAAAAATTATCCAACGAGGGTTACCTTAAACGATAGTTTAGTGTGGCTTAGGCTAAATAATTATTCGTTTAAGGGGTTGTACGGTTTAGTGTAGACATAGCCTCAGTTCCTGGCTTGCCAGACCCCAACTCCTGCCAGTTCCAGTACCTTGCCTTCTTAAAGCCCACCTTTCGCCAGTTCCAAAGCTGTCAAATCTGAGTTTCCTCCAAACCCCGTTCCTGCTCCACTCTAGCTCGAGTCAACTCCACCCATCCCTGACCCACTACCCAGGGCTTCGACGCCACCCGCTCCTGCTCCATGCCAACCCAGGATTTGATTTCTGTTGGAGGGCTGTAGGGAAACAGTGTGGGAGGTATCATCGACCCTCCTTCAAGCCTCCCTCCGCCTTTCTCCAGGCTTCAACTCCAGCCGCTCTTGTAGACGTCGCCGTAACAGCTCCTTTTTTCGGCCATAGAAGACGTCTGGAATCCGCCTCTTGGAGGGTGGGGGTATTACGATCAGCTGTGCCCCACTGGGGATGCGCAGCACTTTGCGACGAGGCCATTGCCCACCTCTCTTCAGGGGGGGCCATTGCCTGCTTGTCCGTCTTTGACGTCATCGCCTCCTTTTCCAGTGAATCCGTCCAAGACATCCGGCACTCGACCTATACAGTGGCAAAAACACCCTCCTCTCCCGCTGCAGCAGCACAAGTCTAGCTCTCTCCCTCCCTGTCGGCCACAGACAGGGACAGTCTACAGGGGCCCACTGCGCCGACAGCAACAGTTTTTTCTCCGCGGAGAGCGGCACTCGAACCTGCTTTAAGACTACTGGACATCCGCGACTATCGCCTGTGATTGCAAATCACTTGTCGAAGTCGTCGGCAAACCATTCGAACGGGACCTTTGAATTGTCTCACTTCAGAAAGCTGTCACTCAACAAGAAGGCTGCAAATCGCCTGGGTCCCCAGACATTGTATTCTTCGAGGCAACGAGATAGCAGATGAAGAGGCCAAAATGGGGAACCTTTGTCACCAACCTGCCGAGACGATCCCGGATCCTTCAACAAGGAAGGCGGTTATCCGACAAGAAGACAAATTCCCCCATTGCGAGCAACCTCGATTCAAGTCTCCCTTCACCTGCAAATGCAACGTTGCCGAAGAGAGTGCCTCACCAAGGCGGACCTCGCTGATCTCGTTCGATTCCGTAGCGGCCCATCATCCAGCTCTCAGCCGATGGCTGCACCTCACAGGAAAGTCAGAATCCGATCTCTGTCAGCTCTGTGGCTCAGATGCCCGCCTTTGAAGCCACACGTTACGCCAACATCGGCACATCTTTTGGCGGCCTCCCTCCCCTTCCACAGCCAGCTACAGCACATCTGAGGTCCATCCTCAGGCGCCTGCGGTAACAACAACAGCAGCAGCAGCAGCAGCAACCCCCTTAAGTCCAACCTTTCCTCACTGTGGTAAGGGCGGTGGAAATGTGGTAGTGTCAGAGGGACTGCAACTTTGGTTCCTGGTAGGGCCACCTATGACAGAAAGGTCTGGCACCGAGTGATATTAGGGCCCCAACCTGGCTAACAGGGTTCTGGTGAAAACCCAGGAGACGTCAAACCTCAGGAACCAGGCACTTCTGGTCATCTTGCCTCTGCGTCTGTGATAAATCTGTGGCAAGTAAGATTGGCGCTTTCGCAAATGGAGTGAGGATAACAACGTGCATGTGCAACGGCTATTCCTTTGCGTGGAATGGGCGCAACCTTTCTCCGACGCCGTCTGCAACCGCTAAACCTTGGTGCTTTCGGTTTCGAGGATTGACCTGATCTCCCGCAGGTCTTACAAACTGCTAAGGTCTACGAGGAGGACTTCAAGCAGACACTCTTCACAAGTCCTGTGCAGAGGTCTGAATCGCTAAACAACAATAACTGCAGCACCCCAGACCAAGGTGCAAACCTCCTCGTCTGCTGTAGTGGTTGTCTTCCTCCGCCTGGTGGCCGTCCCTATCGTTAGTCATAGCGGGGACACATTTTCAGCCGCCACTCCACCCTTCCTTTGTTTATGTCTGGGTCTGTTTGATGACTTCTTAAACATATTGTTTAGGGGGAGCGTTCTGTCATGACCCCACATGGCAGTTTGTTTTTTATTTTCCTGTGTTTGGTATTACCGTCCATTCCGGACTATGAGCTGATACTTTTTTCCTACATTTTGAACCCGGCGGCTTATAAAACGGCGCGGCTTGTTTATGGATATTTCTTTGCTGACGGCCATAAAGCAAATAGTTTTCAATAAACTCATGCAAAGACACTTAAATTGCGTGTTATTGTTTGTGCTATGGCGCCACCTTTTGGACAAGTTCGCTCACTGCAGGCGTTGCTGGGTGATTATGAATTCCTTCTGTTTAAAGCTTTGAACCGGAAGTAGAAGTGCTGTTCCGTCTACCAACCGTCCATGGCGTTCTACTCATATGGGTTCTTCATTCATCGCTCCAAGCAACGTTTTACAATATAACTAAAACAATTCTTACTCACTAAACCGTCCCATGTGTGATGTCCGTCGGAGTGTTCTCATGCATATTTGTACGTGCTATCGTAATGTAATGGAGCTAGCGTTGGTAGCATTAGCTAATATGCTAACACATTTATGAGTGTCTGTTTTAGGATTATCAACTTACAACACCATTCCTTTTGTATGGTTTCACTTTCACAAATTCCTCAGTAAATTCACCAAAATGTCACCGTTGATCAGTTGAGCAGCCGGCCCTTGTTTACACATGCGAGGAGCTTGTTTGCGATCTCCTTGCCAGCGCTACGGGGAGCGCGGCCGGGCATTCCCGCGGAACTACGGAAAAAGCGCCGGGGATGCCGTGCCGGCACAAAGGTGAAGGAGCGGAGAAGGATAGTTAAGCCTGCAATTCCCTTACAATGGCATTCTTTTAGTATGGTTTCAGTTTGGTAAATTCACCAAAACGTCACCGTGGAGTAATTGAGTGTGTTTAGCTGATTGGAGAGCTAGTCTCCGCAGCTAGTGGGTCCATGATGATGACTTATGTTTTGTTTGATCAGCCGTTTTACTGCCGTGTTACAGGCAACGTTTGGAAACAATTAAGGTATAAACCACTAATTATTTTCGTTACTTTTCTTTTTCTTTTCGGGCCGTTTTGTGTTTGGCTTTGATCAGTTGAGCAGCCGGCCCTTTGTTTTGTTGCGTCGGACCAGTTCTTCCTCCAAGGGAATCTAAGTTACTGGTCAATCCCAAGTTCTTTCGATGACATATATGCTGAGTAAGAAGGACTCTCAAGACAGAATTGGAATATTTTGAAATGTATACTAAAGCTTTAGGAGTTCAACACAACCAATACATTCATATCGGCTGCTCGAGTTGATCTGACACTCAAACGGAAGAGCCCACTTCTTGCACATGAAGAAAGCCCCCACCTGTCCGGAAAGGAATACAGGCTCATTGTTCTACTACAGATAAGATATAAAGGGAGTATTCCAACTCCTACATTCCAAGTCTTCAAGGTAACACACACAGTTTACTTGCGGACATAAAATGAAAAAATAGAAAGGGTACAAATGGAAAAACACTAGATACTTTAAACATGACTATAAATAAAGAAATAATTCCTAAACGTATATATGCATTCTCCAGCATAGCGGAGAAGGATATTTAAGGCTGCAATTCCCTTACAACGGCATTCATTTAGTATTGTTTCAGTTTGGTAAATTCACCGAAACGTCACCGTGGAGTTATTGAGTCTGTTTAGCTGATCAGCCGTTTTACTGCCGCGTTCCAGGCACCGTTTGGAAACAATTAAGGTATGTAAATTAGGGATGTCCCGATCCAGGTTTTTGCACTTCCGATCCGATACCGATATTGTTTTTGCACTTCCGATCCGATACCGATACTGACAGATACCGATACTGACCGATAATGGCCTATCCGAGCATGTATTAAAGTTGAAAGTTATTTAGCCTACTTAGTTGTCAGAATCATGTTGAAAAGGGTTTTAGTACTCTTGATAACAACTAGCCAGCTGAATTAGGGGAGTTTGAATAATACACAATGGTTGGTAACAAGAAACTGACCTGTTTATTCAAGGATAAACACAAAATAGACAAAATTATACATGACAAACAGAAATGGCATCATTGAACTAGGGCTGGGCGATATGGTCTTTTTTTAATATTGCGATATTTTAAGGCCATATTGCGATACACGATATATATCTCGATATTTTGCCTTAGCCTTGAATGAACACTTGATGCATATAATCACAGCAGTATGATGATTCTATGTGTTTTGATTGATTGATTGAGACTTTTATTAGTAGGTTGCACAGTGAAGTACATATTCCGTACAATTGACCACTAAATGGTAACACCCCAATAAGTTTATCAACTTGTTTAAGTCGGGGTCCACTTAAATTGATTAATGATACAGATATATACTATCATCACACAAGATAATCACATTGAATTATTTACATTATTTATAATCCAGGGTGTGGAGGGATGTAAGTGTCAAAAAGACAGCCAAAAGAGTTTGATATGAGAATAAATCTAAAGTTAAAATATAGGGTAGAAATGCACCCATTTGCAGGAAATGTAGTCTTGATTTTCAACATTTTCTTTCAAGGCTTGCATGTCTACATTAAAACATTCTTCTTCATACTGCATTAATATATGCTACTTTTAAACTTTCATGCAGAGAAGGAAATCACAACTAAAAAAAAATCACTAATTTTTTCATACGATGTTGATCCGGAAATTTTTGCCTCGGCATTTTGATGGTGTGGGCGTGTGGCACCGGATGGAGATAAGCGTCTCGACAGACGTTATAATATTTGAACAATGATGACGAAAACTGTTTTCTCTGTCGTGTCCGTGTGTCGAAAATTGTTATGCGCTTATTTTTTTATTTGATTTTGTGCGTGGCATATAATTGCTATGCGCAGAGGACGCTTAAACAGTGCGCAATTGCACAGGCGAGCACCTTAGTGGGAACGTTGGTCACACGGCTGCGCTAGCATCACAGCTAACGTTAGCCATGCTGCTACCGCTCTGCTCGGGGAGGACGTATACGTATGTGACGAATGACGTGACAGTATGTGACGTATGACGTGACCGTATGTGGCGTGTGTAAGAAGGTGCGCTTGCTGTCTGTGAGAGGGAGACACAGGAAAGAGTGAGAAGAGCCTGTCGTGTAATGCCAGCAGCTAAAAGCAACTGCGTGAGAATCCACAGACCTGTGGATGTGTTGAAGGTGTGCTGGAAAATGCGGAACGGAAATTAGGGAGCAGCAGAAAAGTGGAATGTACTATTTAAATAGGTGCGTTGGAAAACACGGAGCGGACATCACTAATGTAAATAAATATTTCCGTGTAAATAACTCATTTTGCAACGCATATGTCTGCGGGTTATAGTCCGGTGCAGCTAATATATGAGAAAAATGTGTTTCTTCTAAAATGTTGTGGGTGTGGCTTATATCCCAGTGCCCTCTATAGTCCAAAAATATGGTATTTCCTGTCCTGATGCTCTTATTTAGGCTGTATTTCCTGTTTGGTGTCTGTTTTGCTCTACCATTGATTTATGTTCCTTGTCCTGCCAGCACACCTGTGCCTCGTTGTTTATCTGATCTATTTACTTCCACCATCTCCCTCCTTTTCTGGCTGTTTAAGTGTTCTTTTGTGGCTTTGTGCTGAGTGTACTTAACTGTGTGTTCTCACTTCATCCTTCAGTTACTTGCGGTGACTTCAAAACAATGAGTCAGAAGCACCTGTTCTTCTACAGCCATTCAGTGAAGAATGAAACCAGGTGTGGATTTGTTTTAATGACAACTACATTATACACCTTACAATTAAATGTCATTAAGAAGACAAAAAGTAATTTGGTGTACTGGGTGGTTGGTATTTTAATGAAGCACAACCGTCTGTAAAGTCTGGTGCTTTCTGCAGTCGCCACAACAAACGTTTAATACGGAACTACCAAACCCAAAAGCAGTGAAGTGGTCACGTTGTGTAAATGGTAAATAAAAAGAGAATACAACAAATCCTTTTCAACTTATATTCAATTGAATAGATATTTCATGTTCACACTGAGAAACTTTCTTATTTTTTGCAAATAATCATGAACTTAGAATTTAATGGCAGCAACACATTGCAAAAAAGGCCTTTTTACCAGTGTGTTACATGGCCTTTCCTTTTAACAACACTCAGTAAAGGTTTGGGAACTGAGGAGACACATTTTTGAAGTGGAATTATTTCCCATTCTTGCTTGATGTACAGCTTAAGTTGTTCAACAGTCTCATATTTTAGCCTTCACACATTTTCAATGTCTGGACTACAGGCAGGCCAGTCTAGTACCCGCACTCTTTTACTATGAAGCCACGCTGTTGTAACACGTGGCTTGGCATCGTCTTGCTGAAATAAAGTTAAAGTACCAATGATTGTCACACACACACTAGGTGTGGTGAAATTTGTCCTCTGCATTTGACCCATCCCCTTGTTCCACCCCCTGGGAGGTGAGGGGAGCAGTGGGCAGCAGCGGTGCCGCGCCCGGGAATCATTTTTGGTGATTTAACCCCCAATTCCAACCCTTGATGCTGAGTGCCAAGCAGGGAGGTAATGGGTCCCATTTTTATAGTCTTTGGTATGACTCGGCCGGGGTTTGAACTCACAACCTACCGATCTCAGGGCGGACACTCTAACCACTAGGCCACTGAGTAGGTAAATAAGCAGGGGCGTCCATGATAACGTTGCTTGGATTGCTCCAAAACCTGTATGTACCTTCCAGCATTAATGGCGCCTTCACAGATGTGTAAGTTACCCATGTCTTGGCCACTAATACACCCCCATACCATCACACATGCTGCCTTTTACACTTTGCGCCTAGAACAACCCGGATGGTTCTTTTCCTCTTTGGTACGGAGGACACGACATCCACAGTTTCCAAAAACAATTTGAAATGTGGACTCGTCAGACCAGAGAACACTTTTCCACTTTGCATCAGTCCATCTTAGATGAGCTCGGGCCCAGCGGAGCCGGCGACATTTCTGGGTGTTGTTGATAAATGGCGTTGGCTTTGCATAGTAGAGTTTTAACTTGCACTTACAGATGTAGCGACCAACTGTAGTTACTGACAGTGGTTTTCTGAAGTGTTCCTGAGCCCATGTGGTGATATCCTTTACACACTGATGTGGCTTTTTGATGCAATATCGCCTGAGGGATCAAAGGTCACGGGTATTTCCGCTTACATGCAGGGATTTCTCCAGATTCTCTGAACCTTTTGATGATATTACGGAGCGTAGATGGTGAAATCAGTCAATTCCTTGCAATAGCTGGTTGAGAAATGTTGTTCTGAAACAATTTGCTCACGCATTTGTTGACAAAGTGGTGACCCTCGCCCCGTCCTTGTTTGTGAATGACTGAGCATTTATACCCAATCATGGCACCCACCTGTTCCCAATTAGTCTGTTCACCTGTGGGATGTTCCAAATAAGTCTTGTTTCTATATTTGTGTCGTATAACGCATGTGATTGGTTAAAAAAAAAATATCAACGATAATTTGATGTTCTATATTTAAACTATATTTAAATCCTGAATGTCGACACTTGTTCCTTGTCAAAGGTCCTCAAATTGTCGACACAACACGCTCGTGTGTTTGAGACTTAGGTTGCTCATGTAATAGAAAGGCTTCAGGAGCCTGGCAGTCAGAGTTCAGGGACAACAGCCAGACGTCATCTCCTGGTGGAGGTGATAAATCAAGCCCTGGTCACATGATCAGCACTGCGTGGGAGACATGGGCGGACTTACCCACAGACTAGTTGCCTGGGGCACAAACCACTCAAACAAACCTTTAACAAAGTTTCCCTATATTCAAGATTATGTATATATATTTTTTTATTTGTCTTATTTGTGCGCTTAAAACATCAAAAAGTTCAATCAATCGTGATTTTTTTTTCGACATCTCCCCTTCCTCTTCTCCTGCCATAGACTAGTCCACCTTACTGCACGTGTGCAAAGACTAGTCCACCTCACTGCACGTGTGCAAAGACTAGTCCACCTCACTGCACATGTGCAAAGACTAGTCCACCTCACTGCACGTGTGCAAAGACTAGTCCACCTTACTGCACGTGTGCAAAGACTAGTCCACCTCACTGCACGTGTGCAAAGACTAGTCCACCTCACTGCACACGTGCAAAGACTAGTCCACCTTACTGCACGTGTGCAAAGACTAGTCCACCTTACTGCACATGTGCAAAGACTAGTCCACCTTACTGCACGTGTGCAAAGACTAGTCCACCTTACTGCACGTGTGCAAAGACTAGTCCACCTTACTGCACGTGTGCAAAGACTAGTCCACCTCACTGCACACGTGCA
This sequence comes from Nerophis lumbriciformis, assembly GCF_033978685.3. Classification (NCBI taxonomy): domain Eukaryota; kingdom Metazoa; phylum Chordata; class Actinopteri; order Syngnathiformes; family Syngnathidae; genus Nerophis; species Nerophis lumbriciformis. Next base: position 2,575,804 of record NC_084565.2, read on the forward strand.
AAGACTAGTCCACCTCACTGCACATGTGCAGACTGGATCCGGGGAAACGTTCCAAAACAAACTTGTTGGCGCGGTTTGGAGACGTTTACCTGAGAAAACTATTTATATTACAACTACAACTTGAGTGCCTACAAGAATGCCTAATGAAGTAAATGAATCATGCGCGTTTGCTAAATTTAGCCCTGGTATAATGTCATAAGTGCATCTTTTATAGTACATGCTGTCGTAGTACTACACACACCAACTATGGTTTAGTACTACACACACCAACTATGGTTTAGTACTACACACACCAACTATGGTTGTAGTACTACACACACCAGCCATGGTTGTAGTACTACACACACCAACTATGGTTGTAGTACTACACACACCAACTATGGTTGTAGTACTACACACACCAACCATGGTTGTAGTACTATGATTGTAGTACTACACACACTATGTGACAATCATTGGTACGTTAACTTTAACTTTAACTATGGTTGTAGTAGTAAACACACCAACTATGGTTGTAGTACTATGGTTGTAATACTATACACACCAACTATGGTTGTAGGAATACACACTCCAACTATGGCTGTAGTACTACACACACCAACTGTGGTTGTAGTACTACACACACCAACCATGGTTGTAGTACTATGGTTGTAGTACTCCACACACCAACCATGGTTGTAGTACTATGGTTGTAGTACTACACACATCAACTATGGTTGTAGTACTACACACACCAACTATGGTTTAGTACTATGGTTGTAATACTACACACACCAACTATGGTTGTAGTACTACACACTCCAACTATAGCTGTGGTACTACACACACCAGCTATGGTTGTAGTACTATGGGTGTAGTACTATACACACCAACTATGGTTGTAGTACTACACACTCCAACTATAGCTGTGGTACTACACACACCAGCTATGGTTGTAGTACTATGGGTGTAGTACTATACACACCAACCATGGATGTAGTACTATAGTTGTAGTACTACACACAAACAGCTATGGTTGTAGTACTATTGTTGTAGTACTACACACACCAACTATGGTTGTAGTACTACACACACCAAACATGGTTGTAGTACTACAGACAACAACCATGGTTGTAGTACTACAGACAACAACCATGGTTGTAATACTATACACACCAACCATGGTTGTAGTACTATGATTGTAGTACTACACACACTATGTGACAATCATTGGTACTTTAACTTTAACTTTAACTATGGTTGCAGTAGTAAACACACCAACTATGGTTGTAATACTACACACACCAACTATGGTTGTAGGAATACACACTCCAACTATGGTTGTAGGAATACACACTCAAACTATGGCTGTAGTACTACTACACACACCAACTATGGTTGTAGTATTACACACACCAACCATGGTTGTAGTACTATGGGTGTAGTACTACACACATCAACTATGGTTGTAGCACTATGGTTGTAGTACTACACACACCAACTGTGGTTGTATTACTATGGTTGTAGTACTACACACACCAACTGTGGTTGTATTACTATGGTTGTAGTACTACACACACCAACTATGGTTGTAGTACTACACACACCAGCCATGGTTGTAGTACTACACACACCAGCCATGGTTGTAGTACTACACACACCAACTATGGTGGTAGTACTACACACACCAACTATGGTTGTAGTAATACACACACCACCTATTGTTGTAGTACTACACTCACCACCTATTGTTGCAGTACTACACACACCAACTATGGTTGTAGTACTACACACACCAACTATAGTTGTAGTACGACACACACCAACCATGGTTGTAGTACTACAGACAACAACCATGGTTGTAGTACTATGATTGTAGTACTACACACACTATGTGACAATCATTGGTACTTTAACTTTAACTTTAACTATGGTTGCAGTAGTAAACACACCAACTATGGTTGTAATACTACACACACCAACTATGGTTGTAGGAATACACACTCCAACTATGGTTGTAGGAATACACACTCAAACTATGGCTGTAGTACTACTACACACACCAACTATGGTTGTAGTATTACACACACCAACCATGGTTGTAGTACTATGGGTGTAGTACTACACACATCAACTATGGTTGTAGCACTATGGTTGTAGTACTACACACACCAACTGTGGTTGTATTACTATGGTTGTAGTACTACACACACCAACTGTGGTTGTATTACTATGGTTGTAGTACTACACACACCAACTATGATTGTAGTACTACACACACCAGCCATGGTTGTAGTACTACACACACCAGCCATGGTTGTAGTACTACACACACCAACTATGGTGGTAGTACTACACACACCAACTATGGTTGTAGTACTACACACACCACCTATTGTTGTAGTACTACACACACCACCTATTGTTGCAGTACTACACACACCAACTATGGTTGTAGAACTACACACACCACCCATGGTGGTAGTACTACACACACCAACCATGGTTGTAGTACTACACACACCAACCATGGTTGTAGCACTATACACACCAACCATGGTTGTAGCACTATACACACCAACTATGGTTGTAGTACTACACACACCACCTATTGTTGTAGTACTACACACACCACCTATTGTTGCAGTACTACCCACACCACCTATTGTTGCAGTACTACACACACCACCTATTGTTGCAGTACTACACACACCAACCATTGTTGTAGTACTACACACACCAACCATTGTTGTAGTACTACACACACCACCTATTGTTGCAGTACTACACACACCAACTATGGTTGTAGAACTACACACACCACCCATTGTTGTAGAACTGCACACACCACCCATTGTTGTAGTACTACACACACCAACCATGGTTGTAGTACTACACACACCAACCATGGTTGTAGTACTATGGTTGTAGTACTACACACACCAGCCATGGTTGTAGGACTACACACACCAGCCATGGTTGTAGTACTACACACTCCAACTATATGTTGTAGTACTATGGTTGTAGTACACAAGGTAGGTATTTTGTATGTAAGGTCCTGACATCTAAAAAAATGTCTGGCTAACAGCTAGCATGCTAACAGTTAGCAAGTGTGATGTTTAAACACAAAAGTAAACAAACCAGTAGTGATGGGTCCGGCAACACCGATGCATCGGCGCATGCGTCGAGCTCATAGAGCAAAACCCTGTGTCGGTTTTAGAAAGTCACGTGACCGATCATGAGCTGTTTTGGTCACGTGACCGATACGCCAACTGTGTCGCACTGACGCCTCCTCTGTGCCCTGTGAAATAATAACTAAGAGAAATCGTCTAAAATGTAATACGTCGGAAAAACTTTTTTTTATTTTTTCTTAATAAAAATGTGTAAAAAAATCAAATTAAAACAATTCCCAGTCCACAATCATCCACAACACGTTCTCTTAGATTTCCATGTTATGATACATGTTCACATTATTTATTGACTGTATCTAAAAAAGATAAAAATATATTTTTATTTAAATGAAGATATGAAATAATCCTAAATGACTTGGTTTATATTATTGTATATACTAGGGCAGGGGTCACCAACGCGGTGCCCGCGGTCACCAGGTAGCCCGTAAGGACCAGATCAGTCGCCCGCTGGCCTGTTCTAAAAATAGCTCAAAGAGCAGCACTTACCAGTGAGCTGCCTCTATTTTTTAAATTGTATTTATTTACTAGCAAGCTGGTCTCGCTTTGCTCGACATTTTTAATTTTAAAAGAGACAAAACTCAAATAGAATTTGAAAATCCAAGAAAATATTTTAAAAACTTGGTCTTCACTTGGAATAAGCGGTAGAAAATGGATGGACGGATGGGTCTTCACTTGTTTACATAAATTCATTTATTTTTTACTTTGCTTCTTATTACTTTTAGAAATACAATTTTAGAGAAAAAATACAACCTTAAAAATGATTTTAGGATTTTTAAACAAATATACCTTTTTACCTTTTAAATTTCTTCCTCTTCTTTCCTGACAATTGAAATCAATGTTCAAGTAATTTTTTATTTTTTTTTATTGTAAAGAATAATAAATATTTTAGCTTCTGGTTTTTCGACGAAGAATATTTGTGAAATATTTCTTCAAACTTACTATGATTAAAATTTTAAAAAAATTATTCTGGCAAATCTAGAAAATCTGTAGAATCAAATTTAAATCTTATTTCAAAGTATTTTGAATTTCTTTTGAAAATTTTGTTCTGGAAAATCTAGAAGAAATACTGATTTGTCTTTGTTAGAAATATAGCTCGGTCCAATTTGTTGAATATTCTAACAAAGTGCAGATTGGATTTTAACCAATTTAAAAACATGTCATCAAAATTCTAAAATGTATCTTAATCAGGAAAAATGACTAATGATGTTCCATCAATTATTTTTGTAATTTTTTCAAAAAGATTCAAATTAGCTAGTTTTTCTCTTCTTTTTGTCGGTTGAATTTTGAATTTTAAAGAGTCGAAATTGAAAATAAACCATGTTTCAAAATTGTATTTTAATTTTTTTTCGTGTTTTCTCCTCTTTTAAACCGTTCAATTAAGTGGGTTTTTTTTTCATCATTTATTCTCTACAAAAAACCTTACGTAAAAGGAAAAAAAAATGTATGACGGAATGACAGACAGAAATACCCATTTTTTTATATATATAAATTTATTTATTTAGCTATTCTTACGTGTAACTTACAAATGACAATATATTTATTTATTTAAGTGTGTATCAAACTGGTAGCCCTTCGCATTAATCAGTACCCAAGAAGTAGTTTTTGCTTTCAAAAAGGTTGGTGACCCCTGTACTAGGGCAAAAAATCAGTGTCAGTTGAGTGGGTCCATAGGTTGCCTGTAGGGATTTGTAATGTCCAGCAGATGTCAGTATTTAGTGACACAGTATCGACACAGTATCAATACAGTTTTGCAATGTGTCGAAACGCTTCATGACGCCTCATCAACCTATCACTACAAACCAGAGGTGGGACCAAGTCATTGTTTTGCAAGTCACAAGTAAGTCTCCAGTCTTTGCCCTCAAGTCCGAGTCAAGTCCCGAGTCAAGACAGGCAAGCCCCGAGTCAAGTCCAAAGTCAAGACTGGAAAGTCTCAAGTCAAGTCCTAAGTCCTGCATTTTGAGTTTCGAGTCCTTTCAAGTCCTTTTAACCACAGACTAATATATTAACACAGATTGTGTATGCTTTTCAAACGCTGTATTTATTTATTAAAACAAGTGCATTTTAAATTGCAGGAAAGAAAATTGTGCTGACATTGCACTTTATAATAGCACTATTAACCAGTCATTTTAAACATGAACTCATTCCTTTACAGAACAAACACATTGAAAAATAAAGTGCAAATGTACTTATTTGTACAAAAGTGTTAACATTGAAAAAACATGACATACGTGAACATAACAAAAAAGTTGTACTTTTTATATGTCAGGACCCTATGCTGCATTGCATTTGCAAAAGACCAAATTAGCCAAGAGTCTGTCAGTCATTTGTGCACGATGGGGGCGTAGTATGATGCCACCATGGCTGAAAACTCGCTCCACTGGAGCACTGGAGGCAGGCACTGCCAAGACTCTCATGGCCACTCGGAACAGTGAAGGAAGAGTCTTCATGTTCAATGCCCAGAACAAAAGGGGGAGAGAGTTGTTTTGGGTTGGTGCACTACTTGTAAGTGTATCTTGTGTTTTTTATGTTGATTTAATTAAAAAAAGAGAAAAAAAAAAATTATTTCTTGTGCGGCCCGATACCAATCGATCCACGGACCAGTACCGGGCCGCGGCCCGGTGGTTGGGGACCACTGAGGTAAACAACCAACAGTATGTCAGAAAGCTAGCTAAAACGGTACACATATTCATAATATAGTATACATTTTAACTGACCTTTATTTTACTATTTTTGTCTTTTTTTAGGTGGCTAAAATACGCGGTGCTGCTGACCGCCGTCTAACGTTACGTGTGATATATTGACTAACGTAACCCTGCTTAAAAAAAATCACTGAACAAAAAGTATGAATAAGGTAGTGAACTGCAACAGATTCCCGTGTTTGCAATAACGTTATAACGTTAGCAGTGAGTTTACAGCCTCACTGATTTAACTACACAGCAAATAAAAGTCACGTTACTTAGCCAATAAACGTTATCTTACATTCAAAACTTACCGTTCTTTGTGCAACTTCAAATGCCGGACGAAGTTGGAAGTTGTTGCCTCTCCATCAGTCATTTTGGAACCGCATGTGTTGCATACTGCAAACCGTTTTGTGTTGACCACCTCGTCATTTTTATACCCAAACGAAATTATTTTAGGTATCATTTTTTGTTCACTGGCGTGTGGTTTGGACATGTCTTCTTCGTTGGTTGTCCTGCAATTTGATTGGATGAATGCTGTGTGATGAAAACAAAGTAGATCTAATTTGATTGGCTGTTGTACTGAGAGCACACCAGCTGACACACGCAACGCTGATAGACAAGTACACAATGAAAAATACGGAGCGCTCCCGAATAACTTTTTCATCTTTGGGTTTTGGGGAAAGTAGCAAGTCATGTCAAGTCATGTCAATTCAAAAGGCTCAAGTCCAAGTGAAGTCACAAGTCATTGATGTTAAAGTCTAAGTCGAGTTGCAAGTCTTTTTACATTTTGTCAAGTCGAGTCTAAAGTCATCAAATTCATGACTCGAGTCCAAGTCATGTGACTCGAGTCCACACCTCTGCTACAAACCAGAAATAAGAAATCCTACCTGGGAAAAGCCAAAAGTGCTACTTTTAAACACAAAAGTAAACAAACCAGAATTAAGAAGTCCTACCTGGGAAAAGTTGGCGAGGAACTTCTTGGTCCTTTTTTGGGCGCCTTCATGACAACATTTCATGTGGATTATTCCAGAAGCAAACACCACGTTTTGGCGCCAAAGTAGGCCCGGGGAAAAGTCCAAATGGAGTGGAAGCCTCCAAAGTATACAACGTTGTAGTCCAGGGTAGGATCAAAGTTTGTGTTAAGTTCCTGATTGACTAATATGAGGGCCCACCTGGCTGGTCCTTCAGGCACAAGTGCCCAACAGGAAGTAGGTCAGGCACAGGTGCCCAACAGGAAGTAGGTCAGGCACAAGTCCCCAACAGGAAGTAGGGCGTTTCCATACAGGAAGTGGCAATTGAAGTCTTGACTTGACTTGAGGAGATGTCCCCTTTAACTAAAGACAAGATCACAATTGCGGTTGTTATGGTAACATTTAGTTGTTATGGTAACATTTAGTACATTTGGTATGTTTATGGTAACATTTAGTACATTTGCTGTTGTTATGGTAACATTTAGTACATTTGCTGTTGTGATGGTAACATTTAGTACATGTGCTGTTGTTATGGTAACATTTAGTACATGTGCTGTTGTTATGGTAACATTTAGTACATTTGCTGTTGTTATGGTAACATTTAGTACATTTGCTGTTGTTATGGTAACATTTAGTACATTTGGTATGTTTATGGTAACATTTAGTACATTTGGTATGTTTATGGTAACATTTAGTACATTTGCTGTTGTTATGGTAACATTTAGTACATTTGGTATGTTTATGGTAACATTTAGTACATGTGCTGTTGTTATGGTAACATTTAGTACATTTGGTATGTTTATGGTAACATTTAGTACATTTGCTGTTGTTATGGTAACATTTAGTACATTTGGTATGTTTATGGTAACATTTAGTACATTTGGTATGTTTATGGTAACATTTAGTACATTTGCTGTTGTTATGGTAACATTTAGTACATTTGGTATGTTTATGGTAACATTTAGTACATTTGCTGTTGTTATGGTAACATTTAGTACATTTGCTGTTGTTATGGTAACATTTAGTACATTTGCTGTTGTTATGGTAACATTTAGTACATTTGGTATGTTTATGGTAACATTTAGTACATTTGGTATGTTTATGGTAACATTTAGTACATTTGCTGTTGTTATGGTAACATTTAGTACATTTGGTATGTTTATGGTAACATTTAGTACATGTGCTGTTGTTATGGTAACATTTAGTACATTTGGTATGTTTATGGTAACATTTAGTACATTTGCTGTTGTTATGGTAACATTTAGTACATTTGGTATGTTTATGGTAACATTTAGTACATTTGGTATGTTTATGGTAACATTTAGTACATTTGCTGTTGTTATGGTAACATTTAGTACATTTGGTATGTTTATGGTAACATTTAGTACATTTGCTGTTGTTATGGTAACATTTAGTACATTTGCTGTTGTTATGGTAACATTTAGTACATTTGGTATGTTTATGGTAACATTTAGTACATTTGCTGTTGTTATGGTAACATTTAGTACATTTGCTGTTGTGATGGTAACATTTAGTACATGTGCTGTTGTTATGGTAACATTTAGTACATGTGCTGTTGTTATGGTAACATTTAGTACATTTGCTGTTGTTATGGTAACATTTAGTACATTTGCTGTTGTTATGGTAACATTTAGTACATTTGCTGTTGTTATGGTAACATTTAGTACATTTGGTATGTTTATGGTAACATTTAGTACATTTGCTGTTGTTATGGTAACATTTAGTACATTTGGTATGTTTATGGTAACATTTAGTACATGTGCTGTTGTTATGGTAACATTTAGTACATTTGGTATGTTTATGGTAACATTTAGTACATTTGCTGTTGTTATGGTAACATTTAGTACATTTGGTATGTTTATGGTAACATTTAGTACATTTGGTATGTTTATGGTAACATTTAGTACATTTGCTGTTGTTATGGTAACATTTAGTACATTTGCTGTTGTGATGGTAACATTTAGTACATGTGCTGTTGTTATGGTAACATTTAGTACATTTGGTATGTTTATGGTAACATTTAGTACATTTGGTATGTTTATGGTAACATTTAGTACATTTGCTGTTGTTATGGTAACATTTAGTACATTTGCTGTTGTGATGGTAACATTTAGTACATGTGCTGTTGTGATGGTAACATTTAGTACATGTGCTGTTGTTATGGTAACATTTAGTACATTTGGTATGTTTATGGTAACATTTAGTACATTTGGTATGTTATGGTAACATTTAGTACATTTGCTGTTGTTATGGTAACATTTAGTACATTTGGTATGTTTATGGTAACATTTAGTACATTTGGTATGTTTACGGTAACATTTAGTACATTTGCTGTTGTTATGGTAACATTTAGTACATTTGGTATGTTTATGGTAACATTTAGTACATTTGGTATGTTTATGGTAACATTTAGTACATTTGGTATGTTTATGGTAACATTTAGTACATTTGGTATGTTTATGGTAACATTTAGTACATTTGCTGTTGTTATGGTAACATTTAGTACATTTGGTATGTTTATGGTAACATTTAGTACATTTGGTATGTTTATGGTAACATTTAGTACATTTGCTGTTGTTATGGTAACATTTAGTACATTTGCTGTTATGGTAACATTTAGTACATTTGGTATGTTTATGGTAACATTTAGTACATTTGCTGTTGTTATGGTAACATTTAGTACATTTGGTATGTTTATGGTAACATTTAGTACATTTAGTATGTTTATGGTAACTTTTAGTACATTTGCTGTTGTTATGGTAACATTTAGTACATTTGGTATGTTTATGGTAACATTTAATACATTTGGTATGTTTATGGTAACATTTAGTACATTTGGTATGTTTATGGTAACATTTAGTACATTTGGTATGTTTATAGTAACATTTAGTACATTTGCTGTTGTTATGGTAACATTTAGTACATTTGGTATGTTTATGGTAACATTTAATACATTTGGTATGTTTATGGTAACATTTAGTACATTTGGTATGTTTATGGTAACATTTAGTACATTTGGTATGTTTATGGTAACATTTAGTACATTTGCTGTTGTTATGGTAACATTTAGTACATTTGGTATGTTTATGGTAACATTTAGTACATTTGGTATGTTTATGGTAACATTTAGTACATTTGCTGTTGTTATGGTAACATTTAGTACATTTGCTGTTGTTATGGTAACATTTAGTACATTTGGTATGTTTATGGTAACATTTAGTACATTTGCTGTTGTTATGGTAACATTTAGTACATTTGGTATGTTTATGGTAACATTTAGTACATTTGGTATGTTTATGGTAACATTTAGTACATTTGCTGTTGTTATGGTAACATTTAGTACATTTGCTGTTATGGTAACATTTAGTACATTTGGTATGTTTATGGTAACATTTAGTACATTTGCTGTTGTTATGGTAACATTTAGTACATTTGGTATGTTTATGGTAACATTTAGTACATTTGGTATGTTTATGGTAACATTTAGTACATTTGCTGTTGTTATGGTAACATTTAGTACATTTGGTATGTTTATGGTAACATTTAGTACATTTGGTATGTTTATGGTAACATTTAGTACATTTGCTGTTGTTATGGTAACATTTAGTACATTTGGTATGTTTATGGTAACATTTAGTACATTTAGTATGTTTATGGTAACTTTTAGTACATTTGCTGTTGTTATGGTAACATTTAGTACATTTGGTATGTTTATGGTAACATTTAATACATTTGGTATGTTTATGGTAACATTTAGTACATTTGGTATGTTTATGGTAACATTTAGTACATTTGGTATGTTTATAGTTACATTTAGTACATTTGCTGTTGTTATGGTAACATTTAGTACATTTGGTATGTTTATGGTAACATTTAATACATTTGGTATGTTTATGGTAACATTTAGTACATTTGGTATGTTTATGGTAACATTTAGTACATTTGGTATGTTTATGGTAACATTTAGTACATTTGGTATGTTTATGGTAACATTTAGTACATTTGGTATGTTTATGGTAACATTTAGTACATTTGCTGTTGTTATGGTAACATTTAGTACATTTGGTATGTTTATGGTAACATTTAGTACATTTGGTTGTTTATGGTAACATTTAGTACATTTGGTATGTTTATGGTAACATTTAGTACATTTGGTATGTTTATGGTACCATTTAGTACATTTGGTATGTTTATGGTAACGTTTAGTGCATTTGGTATGTTTATGGTAACATTTAGTACATTTAGTATGTTTATGGTAACTTTTAGTACATTTGCTGTTGTTATGGTAACATTTAGTACATTTGGTATGTTTATGGTAACATTTAATACATTTGGTATGTTTATGGTAACATTTAGTACATTTGCTGTTGTTATGGTAACATTTAGTACATTTGGTATGTTTATGGTAACATTTAGTACATTTAGTATGTTTATGGTAACTTTTAGTACATTTGCTGTTGTTATGGTAACATTTAGTACATTTGCTGTTATGGTAACATTTAGTACATTTGGTATGTTTATGGTAACATTTAGTACATTTGGTATGTTTATGGTAACATTTAGTACATTTGCTGTTGTTATGGTAACATTTAGTACATTTGGTATGTTTATGGTAACATTTAGTACATTTAGTATGTTCATGGTAACTTTTAGTACATTTGCTGTTGTTATGGTAACATTTAGTACATTTGGTATGTTTATGGTAACATTTAATACATTTGGTATGTTTATGGTAACATTTAGTACATTTGGTATGTTTATGGTAACATTTAGTACATTTGCTGTTGTTATGGTAACATTTAGTACATTTGGTATGTTTATGGTAACATTTAGTACATTTGCTGTTGTTATGGTAACATTTAGTACATTTGGTATGTTTATGGTAACATTGAGTACATTTGGTATGTTTATGGTAACATTTAGTACATTTGGTATGTTTATGGTAACATTTAGTACATTTGGTATGTTTATGGTAACATTTAGTACATTTGCTGTTGTTATGGTAACATTTAGTACATTTGGTATGTTTATGGTAACATTGAGTACATTTGGTATGTTTATGGTAACATTTAGTACATTTGGTATGTTTATGGTAACATTTAGTACATTTGCTGTTGTTATGGTAACATTTAGTTGTTATGGTAACATTTAGTCAACATCATTATGCTCCAAGCAACATTTTTTATTCATCAATGTTCATTTCTGAAAGTAAAATCTTACATTTTCTAATTGGCCTAATGGTTTAAAATCATCAATTAAATCTTGGAAAATGATTAAAAGTACAAAAGCTTTATTGAAAACATTTAAAGTGATTTAATTAACCCTTTTTTTTTTTGTCTTTTGGAACTTTGTATGCCACAACAAATGAAGTTGTGGCCCACATAAATGTCATGGTGGGCCACATAGAATGTCTTGATGGGCCACGTAAATAACAAGGGGGCCACATAAATGATGTGGTGGGCCACATAACAATAACAAATAAAATAAAATACAAAACCTAACTTACATACTTCACATTATTAAACCAGATGTTTTCTTATTTTTATTACCTTCATTTTGTGTATGTAATTTGTCAAATATTAATAACTTTATTTAAAGAAACACAGTTGGAAACAAAATGCAATTTTTTAACGTCATATATATATATATATATATATATATATATATATATATATATATATATATATATATATATATATATTGCAGCCCTTTGAGACACTTGTGATTTAGGGCTATATAAATAAACATTGATTGATTGATTGAATGATTACAAATACTACTGTATTTTCCGGACCATAGGGCGCACCAGATTAGGTAAATGACAAGGGGGGGCACATAAATGAAGTAGCGGGCCACATAGAATGATAAGGGGGGCCACTTAGAATGACCAGGGGAGTCGCATAAAATCAAGTAGCAGGCCACTTAGAATGACCAGGGGGGCCAAATAAAATGAAATTGTGGGCCACATAAATGTCATGGTGGGCCACATAAAATAATGTGGTGGGCCATGTAAGTGACAAGGGGGGCCACAAAAATGAAGTGGCGGGCCACATACAATGACAAGGGAGGCCAGTTAAAATGACCAGGGGAGCCACATAAAATCAAATGGTGGGTCACATAGAATGAAAGGGAGGCCAATTACAATGACCAGGGGGGCCACATAAAATCAAGTGGCGGGCCACACAGAGTGACAAGGGAGTCCACTTAGAATGACCAGGTGGGCCACATAAAATGAAATTGTGGGCCACATAAAATGTCATGGTGGGCCATATAAAATGAAGTGTCGGGCCACTTAAATGAAGTGGCGCGGCCACATTGAATGACATGGCAGGCCACATAAAATGTCTTGGTGGGCCACATAAATGACAAGGGGGCCACTTAAATGATGTGGTGGGCCACATAAAATGAAATTGTGCGCCACATAAATGTCATGGTGGGCCACATAAAATAATGTGGTGGGCCATGTAAGTGACAAGGGGGGCCACAAAAATGAAGTGGCGGGCCACATAGAATGACAAGGGAGGCCAGTTAAAATGACCAGGGGAGCCACATAAAATCAAATGGTGGGTCACATAGAATGAAAGGGAGGCCAATTACAATGACCAGGGGGGCCACATAAAATCAAGTGGCGGGCCACACAGAGTGACCAGGTGGGCCACATAAAATGAAATTGTGGGCCACATAAAATGTCATGGTGGGCCATATAAAATGAAGTGTCGGGCCACTTAAATGAAGTGGCGCGGCCACATTGAATGACATGGCAGGCCACATAAAATGTCTTGGTGGGCCACATAAATGACAAGGGGGCCACTTAAATGATGTGGTGGGCCACGTAAAATGAAATTGTGCGCCACATAAATGTCATGGTGGGCCACATAAAATAATGTGGTGGGCCATGTAAGTGACAAGGGGGGCCACAAAAATGAAGTGGCGGGCCACATAGAATGACAAGGGAGGCCAGTTAAAATGACCAGGGGAGCCACATAAAATCAAATGGTGGGTCACATAGAATGAAAGGGAGGCCAATTACAATGACCAGGGGGGCCACATAAAATCAAGTGGCGGGCCACACAGAGTGACAAGGGAGTCCACTTAGAATGACCAGGTGGGCCACATAAAATGAAATTGTGGGCCACATAAAATGTCATGGTGGGCCATATAAAATGAAGTGTCGGGCCACTTAAATGAAGTGGCGCGGCCACATTGAATGACATGGCAGGCCACATAAAATGTCTTGGTGGGCCACATAAATGACAAGGGGGCCACTTAAATGATGTGGTGGGCCACATAAAATGAAGTGGCGGGCCACTTAGTATGATGTGGCAGGCTACATAAATGTCATGGTGGGCCACATACAGTAAAATGATATGTTGGGCCACATAAATGTCATGGTGGGCCACAAAAAATGATATGTTGGGCCACATAAATGACACGTGGGGCCATATACATGACCAGGGGTGCCACGTAAAATGAAGTTGCGGGCCACATAAAATGTCATAGTGGGCCACTTAAATAATGTGGTGGGCCACATAAATGACAAGGGGGCCACATAGAGTGACAAGGGAGGCCAATTAGAATGACCAGAGGGGCCACATAAAATGTTATTGTGGGCCATGTAAAATTAAGTTTCGGGCCACATAAATGATGTGGTGGGCCACATAAATGACAAGGGGGCAACTTAAAATGAAGTGGCAGGCCATATAGAGTGACAAGGGAGGCCACATAGAATGACCAGGGGGGCCACATAAAATTAAGCTGTAGGCCACATAAAATGCCATGGTGGGCCATATAAAATGAAGTGTCGGGCCACGTAAATGATGTGGTGGGCAACAAAAAATTATATGTTGGGCCATGTAAATGACACGTGGGGCCACATAAATGACCAGGGGTGCCACATATAATTAAGTTGTGGACCACATAAAAATGTCATGGTGTGCCACATAAAATAATGTGGTGGGCCACTTAATGAAGTGGCGGGACACATAGAATGACAAGGGAGGCCAGTTAAAATGACCAGGGGAGCCACATAAAATCAAATGGTGGGTCACATAGAATGAAAGGGAGGCCAATTACAATGACCAGGGGGGCCACATAAAATCAAGTGGCGGGCCACACAGAGTGACAAGGGAGTCCACTTAGAATGACCAGGTGGGCCACGTAAAATGAAATTGTGGGCCACATAAAATGTCATGGTGGGCCATATAAAATGAAATGTCGGGCCACTTAAATGAAGTGGCGCGGCCACATTGAATGACATGGCAGGCCACGTAAAATGTCTTGGTGGGCCACATAAATGACAAGGGGGCCACATAAATGATGTGGTGGGCCACATAAAATGAAGTGGCGGGCCACTTAGTATGATGTGGCAGGCTACATAAATGTCATGGTGGGCCACATACAGTAAAATGATATGTTGGGCCACATAAATCTCATGGTGGGCCACAAAAAATGATATGTTGGGCCACGTAAATGACACGTGGGGCCCACGTACATGACCAGGGGTGCCACGTAAAATGAAGTTGCGGGCCACATAAAATGTCATAGTGGGCCACTTAAATAATGTGGTGGGCCACATAAATGACAAGGGGGCCACATAGAGTGACAAGGGAGGCCACTTAGAATGACCAGAGGGGCCACATAAAATGTTATTGTGGGCCATATAAAATTAAGTTTCGGGCCACATAAATGATGTGGTGGGCCACATAAATGACAAGGGGGCAACTTAAAATGAAGTGGCAGGCCATATAGAGTGACAAGGGAGGCCACATAGAATGACCAGGGGGGCCACATAAAATTAAGCTGTAGGCCACATAAAATGCCATGGTGGGCCATATAAAATGAAGTGTCGGGCCACGTAAATGATGTGGTGGGCAACAAAAAATTATATGTTGGGCCATGTAAATGACACGTGGGGCCACATAAATGACCAGGGGTGCCACATATAATTAAGTTGTGGACCACATAAAAATGTCATGGTGTGCCACATAAAATAATGTGGTGGGCCACTTAATGAAGTGGCGGGACACATAGAATGACAAGGGAGGCCACTTAGAATGACCAGGGGGGCCACCTAAAATGTCATGGTGGGCCATATATAATGAAGGGTCGGGCTACATAAATGATGTGGTTGGGCACATAAAATTATATGTTGGGCCACATAAATGACCCGTGGGGCCACATAAATGACCAAGGGTGCCACATAAAATGAAGTTGCGGGCCACATAAATGTCATGGTGGGCCACATAAAATAATGTGTTGGGCCATGTAAATGACAAGGGAGCCACATAAAATGAAGTGGCGGGCCACGTAGAATGACAAGGGAGGCCACTTAGAATGACCAGGGGGGGCCACTTAGAATGACCAGGGGGGCCACATAAAATGAAGTTGTGGCCCACATAAATGTCATGGTGGGCCACATAGAATGTCTTGATGGGCCACATAAATAACAAGGGGGCCACATAAATGATGTGGTGGGCCACATAATGACAAGGGGGCCAAATGATGTGGCGGGCCACGTAAATGACAAAGGTGGTCACATACAATTGAGTGGCTGGCCACTTAGTATGATGTGGCGGGCCACATAAATGTCATGGTGGGCCACAAAAATGATATGTTGGGCCACGTAAATGACACGTGGGGCCACATAAATGACCAGGGGTGCCACATAAAGTGAAGTTGCGGGCCACGTAAAATGTCACGGTGGGCCACATAAAATAATGTGGTGGGCCATGTAAATAACAAGGGGGGCCACATAGAATGACAAGGGAGGCCAGTTAAAATGACCAGGGAAGCCACAAGGAATGAAAGGGAGGCCAATTAGAATGACCAGGGGGGCCACATAAAATCAAGTGTCGGGCCACACAGAGTGACAAGGGAGGCCACATAGAATGACCAGGGGGGCCACGTAAAATGAAATTGTGGGCCACATAAAATAATGTGGTGGGCCACATAAAATAATGTGGTGGGCCATGTAAGTGACAAGGGGGGCCACAAAAATTAAGTGGCGGGCCACATACAATGACAAGGGAGGCCAGATAAAATGACCAGGGGAGCCACATAAAATCAAGTGGTGGGTCACATAGAATGAAAGGGAGGCCATTTACAATGACCAGGGGGGCCACATAAAATCAAGTGGCGGGCCACAGAGAGTGACAAGGGAGGCCACTTAGAATAACCAGGGGGACCACATAAAATGAAATTGTGGGCCACATAAAATGTCATGGTGGGCCATTTAAAATGAAGTGTCGGGCCACATTGAATGACATGGCAGGCCACATAAAATGTCTTGGTGGGCCACATACATGACAAGGGGGCCACATAATGATGTGGTGGGCCACGTAAATGACAAAGGGGGCCACATAAAATGAAGTGGCGGGCCACTTAGTATGATGTGGCAGGCTACATAAATGTCATGGTGGGCCACATAAATGACACGTGGGGCCACATAAATGTCATGGTGGGCCACGAAAAAATTATATGTTGGGCCACGTAAATGACACGTGGGGCCACATAAATGACCAGGGGTGCCACATAAATGAAGTTGCGGGCCACATAAAATGTCATGGTGGGCCACATAAAAGACAAGGGGGCCACATAAAATGAAGTGGCGGGCCACATAGAGTGACAAGGGAGGCCAATTAGAATGACCAGGGGGTCACATAAAATTAAGCTGTAGGCCACATAAAATGCCATGGTGGGCCATATAAAATGAAGTGTCGGGCCACGTAAATGATGTGGTGGGCCACAAAAAATTATATGTTGAGCCACGTAAATGACACGTGGGGCCACATAAATGACCAGGGGTGCCACATATAATTAAGTTGTGGGCCACATAAATGAAGTGGCGGGCCACATAGAATGACAAGGGAGGCCACTTAGAATGACCAGGGGGGCCACTTAAAATGTCATGGTGGGCCATATAAAATGAAGTGTCGGGCCACATAAATGATGTGGTGGGCCACATAAAATGACATGTTGGGCCACAGAATTGACACGTGGGGCCACATAAATGACCAGGGGTGCCACATAAAATGAAGTTGCGGGCCACATAAAATGTCATGGTGGGCCACATAAATAACGTGGTGGGCCACATACATGACAAGGGGGCAACTTAAAATGAAGTGGCGGGCCATATAGAGTGACAAGGGAGGCCACTTAGAATGACCAGAGGGCCACATAATTGAAGTGGTGGCCAAATAGAATGACAAGGGGGCACATAAAATTAAGTTGCGGGCCACGTAAAATGTCATAGTGGGCCACGTAAATAAAGTGGTGGGCCACATAAATGACAAGGGGGCCACATAGAGTGACAAGGGAGGCCACTTAGAATGACCAGAGGGGCCACATAAAATGTTATTGTGGGCCATGTAAAATTAAGTGTTGGGCCACATAAATGATGTGGTGGGCCAACAAATGACAAGGGGGCAACTTAAAATGAAGTGGCGGGTCATATAGAGTGACAAGGGAGGCCACTTAGAATGACCAGGGTGGCCACATAAAATTAAGCTGTAGGCCACTTAAAATGCCATGGTGGCCCAAATAAAATGAAGTGTCGGGCCACAAAAAAATTATATGTTGAGCCACATAAATGACACGTGGGGCCACGTAAATGACCAGGGGTGCCACGTATAATTAAGTTGTGGGCCACATAAAATAAAGCGGTGGGCCACATAAATGAAGTGGCGGGCCACATAGAATGACAAGGGAGGCCACTTAGAATGACCAGGGGGGCCACTTAAAATGTCATGGTGGGCCACATAAAATGATATGTTGGGCCACATAAATGACACGATGGGCCACGTAAATGACCAGGGGTGCCACATAAAATGAAGTTGCGGGCCACATAAAATAAAGTGCTGGGCCACATACATGACAAGGGGGCAACTTAAAATGAAGTGGCGGGTCATATAGAGTGACAAGGGAGGCCACTTAGAATGACCAGGGTGGCCACATAAAATTAAGCTGTAGGCCACTTAAAATGCCATGGTGGCCCAAATAAAATGAAGTGTCGGGCCACAAAAAAATTATATGTTGAGCCACATAAATGACACGTGGGGCCACGTAAATGACCAGGGGTGCCACGTATAATTAAGTTGTGGGCCACATAAAATAAAGCGGTGGGCCACATAAATGAAGTGGCGGGCCACATAGAATGACAAGGGAGGCCACTTAGAATGACCAGGGGGGCCACTTAAAATGTCATGGTGGGCCACATAAAATGATATGTTGGGCCACATAAATGACACGATGGGCCACGTAAATGACCAGGGGTGCCACATAAAATGAAGTTGCGGGCCACATAAAATAAAGTGCTGGGCCACATACATGACAAGGGGGCAACTTAAAATGAAGTGGCGGGCCATATAGAGTGACAAGGGAGGCCACTTAGAATGACCAGGGGGCCACATAAAATGAAGTGGTGGCCACGTAGAATGACAAGGGGGCACATAAAATTAAGTGGCGGGCCACTTAGAATGACCAGGGGAGCCAAATTAAATTAAATTGTGGGCCACATAGAATGACATGGGGGTCACATATAATGATAAGGGGGGGGGGTTACTTTGAATGACAATGGGGGCCACAATAAATTATGTTGTGGGCCACATAGAATGACATGGGGTCACATATAATGAAAAAGGGGGCCACATAGAATGAGATGGGGGGGGGGGGGGTCACATAGAATGATATGGGGGGCAACTTAGAATGACAAGGGGGGCCACATGAAATCAAGTTGTGGGCCACATAGAATGACATGGGGGTCACATAGAATGATAAGGGGGGCAACTTCGAATGACAAGGGGGGCCACCTTAAATTAAGTTGTGGTCCACATACAGTGATATGGGGGTCATATAGAATGATAAGGGGGGGCCACATAGAATGACATGGGGGCCAACTTAGAACGACAAGGGGGGCCACATAAAGAAGTTTGCCACCTGTGCTGTAGAAGAATGCAAGATGTCTGAGGTGAAGACGAGGGACTGCGTGGTGCACATGTGCAGCTGGGAGCCAATCAAAGCAAGCCATGACCTCTGACCTTGATAAAGGGACCCCCGCCAGCTTTGTGTCGATAGGCAAGGAGCGCGTTAGCTTAGCATATAATTATTGTTTAATAAGCCCCGCTTGTTTGTCAACAGCGTCTTCATAATCTTGGCGGGCCCTGCAGGCACGCCGTGTGTGAGATAGCATCTTAAGCCTCTTGTTCCAGGGGCCCCCGCCTGCCGGCAGCAACACCGGCCACTCACTCATTTACAAGCGCAGATAAAAGTGTTGGCGCCTCAGACTGCAGCACAACACAGTTCAGTTCAGGGCCGCCTTCTGCGCCGCCATGCCTTCCCTTCTGCCGCCATGCCTTCCCTTCTGCCGCCATGTGTCACCTGCCGCCCAGGTGCTGAGTGACGGTTGCAGACTCCATGTCATGAGTTGAATTATTAAAAGGACATGTTGTAGCTCTGTAGGACAATATGAATAATCGAGGTCTTATCATGCCTTGAATAAAACAGCATTTACTTATAGTGCCCAATGCAAGCAACCTTCCCTAGTCATGGTGTAAAAAAAAAAAAAAAAAAAAAAGGCCAACAGAGATGGTCACATGTAACACAATTTGTGGGTATTATAATAAATACAAAAAACGCCCGTGCACCATTAAAAAAAAAAAGCAGAATTACACCCGTTTAAATCCATTGCAAAGCATGATGGGAAAAATGCCAAACACTCTCTCCACACTTTTGCATGTTTGTCATATTTTAGCTGCTAGATATTTCTGATTGATCACAAAACTTTAAGGAGGTTGTCATGGAAGTAAACAATGTAGGAGTAAAACTTTCACACACTCCTAATATTTAATTATATTCATTATAAATTACATATCTATATATATATATATATATATATATATATATATATATATATATATATATATATATATATATATATATATACATACACACACAACACCTCCGCTCCGGACAGGCTAACCTCCTCCAACCTCCGAGGACAGAGCTACGAACAATGGGAGACCGGGCTTTCTGCTCCGCCGCTCCCTGTCTGTGGAACGCTCTCCCTGACCACCTGAGGGCACCACAGACTGTGGATGCTCTTAAAAAAGGCTTAAAACCCTTATTTTTAAAAAAGCCTTTTTTTTTTTTTTAGATATATGCATACTAGTTCTAGCTATTAGGCTGTTCTAGTTTTTATTTGTATTATCTATTTATTATTTTTTTAGTACACTGTAGCACTTTGAGGTTGTTTGCTCAATGTAAAGTGTTTTTTACAAATGAAATATATATATATATATATATATATATATATATATATATATATATATATATATATATATATATATATATATATATATATATATATCAGTGTTTCCCACAGGACGGGCATCTATTTGTGGTGGTGTGGTCGGGCTGGGTGGCGGCAGCGGCGATGACCAAGAAGAACGCGGAGTTGGAATATAATTACAACATTTTATGTACATATTTATATACAGATTTGAACAATTAGTGATTCACTGAAATATATTTATTAATTGTGGTTCTTACAAAAAATATATCTTATAAAATATAAAAGCTAAAATGTCTCTTAAAGCTCTGCCCCTTTAATTAGTGAATACTAAATAATTTAACTTTAGCCTACTACTACAACCATATTATTTACCAGCAACATGAAGTGAAACAGAGGCAGAGGTGTCCTGCCACAGTCAGTCAACCTCCTCCTCCTCCTCCTGCTGCTGAACAGGTTGCACCTGTGGTCCGGACTGTAGGCCTACCTCCTCTCCAAGTCGAGCCCTTTTCGGCCGTTGAAAATATTTTTCTATACTCATCTGTGTGAAGGAGTGAACATCCAACATTAGAATTTATTACTAACGAGCAGAACCGCTCTATGTACAGTGCCGTCTAACCAGCAGCTCAACACATGCAGGGTTCAACGTTAAGGTTTTTTCTACTTGCCCGACTTCTCAAATCTACTTGCCCCAATATTTTTACTTGTCCTGCCTAGGTTTTTTTCTGGCTGTGTAGTGCTCATGGCTTATCAATCAATCAATCAATCTTTATTTATATAGCCCTAAATCACAAGTGTCTCAAAGGGCTGCACAAGCCACAACGACATCCTCGGTACAAAGCCCACATACGGGCAAGGAAAAACTCACCCCAGTGGGACGTCGATGTGAATGACTATGAGAAACCTTGGAGAGGACCGCATATGTGGGTAACCCCCCCCCCCCCCTCTAGGGGAGACCGAAAGCAATGGATGTCGAGTGGGTCTGACATAATATTGTGAGAGTCCAGTCCATAGTGGATCCAACATAATAGTAAGAGTCCAGTCCATAGTGGGGCCAGCAGGACACCATCCCGAGCGGAGACGGGTCAGCAGCGTAGAGATGTTCCCAGCCGATGCACAGGCGAGCGGTCCACCCCGGGTCCCGACTCTGGACAGCCAGCACTTCATCCATGGCCACCGGACCTGTGCCCCCCCCCCTCAAGGAAAAGGGGAGCAGAGGAGAAAAGAAAAGAAACGGCAGATCAACTGGTCTAACAGGGGGGCTATTTAAAGGCTAGAGTATACAAATGAGTTTTAAGATGGGACTTAAATGCTTCTACTGAGGTAGCATCTCTAATTGTTACCGGGAGGGCATTCCATAGTACTGGAGCCCCAATAGAAAACGCTCTATAGCCCGCAGACTTTTTTTGGGCTCTGGGAATCACTAATAAGCCGGAGTTCTTTGAACGCAGATTTCTAGCCGGGACATATGGTACAATGCAATCGACAAGATAGGACGGAGCTAGACCGTGTAGTATTTTATACGTAAGTAGTAAAACCTTAAAGTCACTTCTTAAGTGCACAGGAAGCCAGTGCAGGTGAGCCAGTATAGGTATATATATATGTATATATGTATATAAAGGTGTATATACAGTATAGGCGTAATATGATCAAACTTTCTTGTTCTTGTCAAAAGTCTAGCAGCCGCATTTTGTACCAACTGTAATCTTTTAATGCTAGACATAGGGAGACCCGAAAATAATACGTTACAGTAGTCGAGACGAGACGTAACGAACGCATGAATAATGATCTCAGCGTCGCTAGTGGATAAAATAGAACGAATTTTAGCGATATTACGGAGATGAAAGAAGGCCGTTTTAGTAACACTCTTAATGTGTGACTCAAAGGAGAGAGTTGGGTGGAAGATAATACCCAGATTCTTTACTGATTCGCCTTGTGTAATTGTTTGGTTGTCAAATGTTAAGGTGGTATTATTAAATAAATGTCGGTGTTTAGCAGGACCGATAATCAGCATTTCCGTTTTCTTGGCGTTGAGTTGCAAGAAGTTAGCGGACATCCATTGTTTAATTTCATTAAGACACGCCTCCAGCTGACTACAATCCGGCGTGTTGGTCAGCTTTAGGGGCATGTAGAGTTGGCTGTCATCAGCATAACAATGAAAGCTAACACCGTATTTGCGTATGATGTCGCCTAGCGGCAGCATGTAAATACTAAAGAGTGCAGGGCCAAGAACCGAACCCTGAGGAACTCCGCACGTTACCTTAACATAGTCCGAGGTCACATTATTATGGGAGACGCACTGCATCCTGTCAGTAAGATAAGAGTTAAACCACGACAAAGCTAAGTCTGACATACCAATACGTGTTTTGATACGCTCTAATAAAATATTATGATCGACGGTATCGAAAGCAGCGCTAAGATCAAGAAGCAGCAACATAGATGACGCATCAGAATCCATCGTTAGCAGTAGATCATTAGTCATTTTTGCGAGGGCTGTCTCCGTAGAGTGATTTGCCCTGAAACCGGATTGAAAAGGTTCACAGAGATTGTTAGACACTAAGTGTTCATTTAGCTGCTGTGCGACAATTTTTTCGAGGATTTTCGAAATAAAGGGAAGGTGGGACACCGGTCGGTAGTTTACCATGAGGTCAGGATCGAGGTTAGGTCTTTTGAGCAGAGGATGAATAACCGCTTTCTTGAATGCTAGGGGAACAGTGCCAGAGGAAAGTGATAAGTTTATAATATTTAGCACTGATGGACCTAATAATACAAATACAAAAAGCTCCTTGATAAGTTTCCCAGGAAGTGGGAAACTTATCTTACTAAAATCCTTCCCGTTGACTATTTACAACACTACACAGTATTTATTATTATTATTATTATTATCTATAATTACATTTAAATGGCATTGCATACATGTAAAATTAAATGCTATTTCACATTATTTGACCAGTAGCAGTTACACCCATCTGAACAGGTCAGCCACCTGTTTAAAGCCCGATCACAGTTGAAATCTTGAAATGAAGGGCCTTTAATGGCCAAAACATTAACCTGGACAACATTTTAACAGCTGGTTGGCTCAGATTGTATTCTTTTCATTGCATTCACATGCTGCAGAGGACAGTGGACAATTTAGCTTCAGTCCACGTGTGTTTATTGACAACATGGTTATAACCTGGACACGTTAGCTCGTCGGTATTGTAACACGTGACTGTTACTACGTGCGTCTGCCCCGGGCCACGAGTCAAACAGCGGCGGTGTTAATGAAGCAGCGTCAGGCTGCTCACCGTCAGTGAAACGCTCGGTGAGATCACGGATTAACGTTAAATATATGACGAGCCGCGAGCGATGCAGCTATAACCTATCTACTAGTGATGGGTTGATGAGGCGTCATGAAGCGTTTCGACACATTGCAAAACTGTATTGATACTGTGTCGATACTGTGTCACTAAATACTGACATCTGCTGGACATTAAAAATCCCTACAGGCAACCTATGGACCGACTCAACTGACACTGATTTTATGACCTAGTACAGTGGTTCTCAAATGGGGGTACGCGAACCCCTGGGGGTACTTGAAGGTATACCAAGGGGTACGTGAGATTTTTAAAAATGATTCTAAAAATAGCAACAATTCAAAAATCCTTTATAAATATATTTATTGAATAATACTTCAACAAAATATGAATGTAAGTTCATAAACTCAGTGAAGCACAAGCTCAGGTTTGTCACTAAAATGTCTGTCAAAAAGAAATGCAACAATGCAATATTCAGTGTTGACAGCTACATTTTTTGTGGACATGTTCCATAAATATTGATGTTAAAGATTTATTTTTTTTTGTGAAGAAATGTTTAGAATTAAGTTGATGAATCCAGATGGATCTCTATTACAATCCCCAAAGAGGGCACTTTAAGTTGATGATTACTTCTATGTGTAGAAATCTTTATTTATACCGTATTTTCCGCACTATAAGGCGCACCGGATTATTAGCCGCACCTTCTATGAATTACATATTTCATAATTTTGTCCACCAATAAGCCGCCCCGGACTATAAGCCGCGCCTACGCTGCGCTAAAGTGAATGTCAAAAAAACGCTGCGCTAAAGTGAATGTCAAAAAAACAGTCAGATAGTTCAGTCAAACTTTAATAATATATTGAAAACCAGCGTTCTAACAACTCTGTCCCAAAATGTACGCAAATGTGCAATCACAAACATAGTAAAATTCAAAATGGTGTAGAGCAATAGCAACATAATGTTGCTCGAACGTTAATGTCACAACACACAAAATAAACATAGCGCTCACCTTCTGAAGTTATTCTTCATTCGTAAATCCTTCGAATTCTTCGTCTTCGGTGTCCGAATTGAAAAGTTGCGCAAGCGTGGTATCCAAAATGGCCGGTTCCGTCTCGTCGAAGTCATCGGGAGTCAGTGTCGCTGTTGTTCTGTGAATCCTGCCTTCCGGAAAGCTCGGACCACAGTTGTGACCGAAATATCTGCCCAGGCATTTACGATCCACTGGCAAATGTTGGCGTATGTCGTCCGGCGCTGTCTGCCCGTCTTAGTGAAGGTGTGTTCGCCTTCGGAGCTGTGTGAAAAAAGCCACCCGGCCTCTTCGCGTAAACTTCCCTTAACCACTCGCTCATCTTTTCTTCATCCATCCATCCCTTCGAGTTAGCTTTTATGATGACGCCGGCTGGAAAGGTCTCTTTTGGCAAGGTCTTCCTTTTGAATATCACCATGGGTGGAAGTTAGCATGGCAAGCTAGAACCACAGTGAAGGATGACTTCTCATTCCCTGTGGTGCGAATATTCACCGTACGTGCTCCCGTTCCACAGTGCGGTTCACAGGAATATCAGTTGCTGTGAAATACGGTAGTAATCCGTGTGCGGATGGAGAGATTGCGTCTTTTTATGAACCGGATCCTTGTCCTTTGTAGGAGCCATTTTGTGGTCTTTACAGATGTAAACAGGAAATGAAACGTACGGTGATATCCGCGCGTTTTTTCTTCTTCTTCCGGGGGCGGGTGGTTGCTTAAAGCGCTTCCTGTTCTATGGGGGCGGGTGCTTTCCTTGGCGGTTGCTTGCGTAGAAGAAGAAGCGCTTCCTGTTCTACCGGGAAAAAAGATGGCGGCTGTTTACCGAAGTTGCGAGATCGAAACTTTATGAAAATTAATCGTAATAAAGCGCACCGGGTTATAAGGCGCACTGTCAGCTTTTGAGAAAATTTGTGGTTTTTAGGTGCGCCTTATAGTGCGGAAAATACGGTAATTGAATCACTTGTTTATTTTTCAACAAGTTTTTAGTTATTTTTATATCTTTTTTTTCCAAATAGTTCAAGAAAGACCACTACAAATGAGCAATATTTTGCACTGTTATACAATTTAATAAATCAGAAACTGATGACATAGTGCTGTTTTTTACTTCTTTATCTTTTTTTTTTTCCAACCAAAAATGCTTTGCTCTGATTAGGGGGTACTTGAATTTAAAAAAAAAATCACAGGGGGTACATTGCTGAAAAAAGGTTGAGAACCACTGACCTAGTATATACAATAATATAAACCAAGTCATTGTATTTCATTTAGGATTATTTCATAACTTCATTTAAATAAAAATATATTTTTTGTCTTTTTTAGACACAGTCAATAAATAATGTGAACATGTATCATAACATGGAAATCTAAGAGAACGTGTTGTGAATGAGGATGCTTGTGGACCTGGAAATTTTTTGTTTGTTTTTTTTTTTACACATTTTTATTTAAAAAAAAAACAGTTTTTCCAACGTATTCAATTTTAGACGCTTTCTCTTCTTAGTTATTATTTCTCCGGCTGTAGAAAAGAGCCGCTCACAGGGCACAGAGGAGGCGTCAGTGCGACACAGTTCGCGTATCGGTCACGTGACCAAAACAGCTCATGATCGGTCACGTGACTTTCTGAAAGCGGTACGCGCACCGACACAGGGTTTAGCTCTTTGAGCTCGACGCATGCGCCGATGCATCGGTGTTGCATTGGACCCATCACTACTATCTACTAGTGATGGGTTGATGAGGCATCATGAAGCGTTTCGACACATTGCAAAACTGTATTGATACTGTGTCGATACTGTGTCACTAAATACTGACATCTGCTGGACATTAAAAATCCCTACAGGCAACCTATGGACCGACTCAACTGACACTGATTTGATGCCCTAGTACAGGGGTCGCCAACCTTTTTGAAACCAAAAACTACTTCTTGGGTACTGATTAATGCGAAGGGCTACCAGTTTGATACACACTTAAATAAATAAATATATTGTCATTTGTAAGTTACACGTAAGTGTGATTTAAACAAGAATAGCTAAATAAATAAATTAATATATATAAAAAAATGGGTATTTCTGTCTGTCATTCCGTCGTACATTTTTTTTTCCTTTGACGGAAGGTTTTTTGTAGAGAATAAATGATGAAAAAAACACTTAATTGAACGGTTTAAAAGAGGAGAAAACACGGGAAAAAATGTAAAATAAAATTTTGAAACATAGTTTATCTTCAATTTCGACTCTTTAAAATTCAAAATTCAACCGACAAAAAGAAGAGAAAAACTAGCTTATTTGAATCTTTTTGGAAAAAATTAAAAAAATAATTTATGAAACATCATTAGTCATTTTCGCTGATTAAGATACATTTTAGAATTTTGATGACATGTTTTTAAATTGGTTGAAATCCAATCTGCACTTTGTTAGAATATTTAACAAATTGGACCAAGCTATATTTCTAACAAAGACAAATCAGTATTTCTTCTAGATTTTCCAGAAGAAAAATTTTAAAAGGAATTCACAATACTTTGAAATAAGATTTAAATTTGATTCTACAGATTTTCTAGATTTGCCAGAATATTTGTTTTGAATTTTAATCATAGTAAGTTTGAAGAAATATTTCACAAATATTCTTCGTCGAAAAACCAGAAGCTAAAATATTTATTATTCTTTACAATAATAATAAAAAAAAATTACTTGAACATTGATTTAAATTGCCAGGAAAGAAGAGGAAGACATTTAAAAGGTAAAAAGGTATATTTGTTTAAAAATCCTAAAATCATTTTTAAGGTTGTATTTTTTCTCTAAAATTGTATTTCTAAAAGTAATAAGAAGCAAAGTAAAAAATAAATGAATTTATGTAAACAAGTGAAGACCCATCCATCCATCCATTTTCTACCGCTTATTCCAAGTGAAGACCAAGTCTTTAAAATATTTTCGTGGATTTTCAAATTCTATTTGAGTTTTGTCTCTTTTAGAATTAAAAATGTCGAGCAAAGCGAGACCAGCTTGCTAGTAAATAAATAAAATGTAAAAAATAGAGGCAGCTCACTGGTAAGTGCTGCTCTTTGAGCTATTTTTAGAACAGGCCAGCGGGCGACTGATCTGGTCCTTACGGGCTACCTGGTGACCGCGGGCACCGCGTTGGTGACCCCTGCCCTAGTATATACAATAATATAAACCAAGTCATTTAGGATTATTTCATATCTTCATTTAAATAAAAATATATTTTTTATCTTTTTTAGATACAGTCAATAAATAATGTGAACATGTATCATAACATGGAAATCTAAGAGAACGTGTTGTGGATGATTGTGGACTGGGAATTGTTTTAATTTTATTTTTTTACACATTTTTATAAAAAAATTAAAAAGGTTTTTCCGACGTATTACATTTTAGACGATTTCTCTTCTTAGTTATTATTTCTCGGGCTGTAGAAAAGAGCCGCTCACAGGGCACAGAGGAGGCGTCAGTGCGACACAGTTGGCGTATCGGTCACGTGACCAAAACAGCTCATGATCGGTCACGTGACTTTCTAAAAGCGGTACGCGCACCGACACAGGGTTTCGCTCTATGAGCTCGACGCATGCGCCGATGCGTCGGTGTTGCCGGACCCATCACTACTATCTACTAGTGATGGGTCCGGCAACACCGATGCATCGGCGCATGCGTCGAGCTCATAGAGCAAAACCCTGTGTCGGTTTTAGAAAGTCACGTGACCGATCATGAGCTGTTTTGGTCACGTGACCGATACGCCAACTGTGTCGCCTCCTCTGTGCCCTGTGAGCGGCTCTTTTCTACAGCCGGAGAAATAATAACTAAGAAAAATCGTCTAAAATGTAATACGTCGGAAAAACTTTTTTTTTTTTTTTTTTAACAAAAATGTGTAAAAAAATAAAATAAAAAAAATTCCCAGTCCACAATCATCCACAACACGTTCTCTTAGATTTCCATGTTATGATACATGTTCACATTATTTATTGATTGTATCTAAAAAAGATAAAAATATATTTTTATTTAAATGAAGATATGAAATAATCCTAAATGACTTGGTTTATATTATTGTATATACTAGGGCAGGGGTCACCAACGCGGTGCCCGCGGTCACCAGGTAGCCCGTAAGGACCAGATCAGTCGCCCGCTGGCCTGTTCTAAAAAAAGCTCAAAGAGCAGCACTTACCAGTGAGCTGCCTCTATTTTTTAAATTGTATTTATTTACTATCAAGCTGGTCTCGCTTTGCTCGACATTTTTAATTCTAAAAGAGACAAAACTCAAATAGAATTTGAAAATCCAAGAAAATATTTTAAAGACTTGGTCTTCACTTGGAATAAGCGGTAGAAAATGGATGGATGGATGGGTCTTCACTTGTTTAAATAAATTCATTTATTTTTTACTTTGCTTCTTATTACTTTTAGAAATACAATTTTAGAGAAAAAACACAACCTTAAAAATGATTTTAGGATTTTTAAACAAATATACCTTTTTACCTTTTAAATGTCTTCCTTTTCTTTCCTGACAATTTAAATCAATGTTCAAGTAATTTTTTTTTTTTATTATTGTGAAGAATAATAAATATTTTAGCTTCTGGTTTTTCGACGAAGAATATTTGTGAAATATTTCTTCAAACTTACTATGATTAAAATTCATAAAAATTATTCTGGCAAATCTAGAAAATCTGTAGAATCAAATTTAAATCTTATTTCAAAGTATTTTGAATTTCTTTTGAAAATTTTGTTCTGGAAAATCTAAAAGAAATACTGATTTGTCTTTGTTGGAAATATAGCTTGGTCCAATTTGGTAAATATTCTAACAAAGTGCAGATTGGATTTTAACCAATTTAAAACATGTCATCAAAATTCAAAAATGTATCTTAATCAGGAAAAATTACTAATGATGCTCCATAAATTCTTTTTTTAATTTTTTCAAAAAGATTCAAAAAAGCTAGTTTTTCTCTTCTTTTTGTCGGTTGAATTTTGAATTTTAAAGAGTCGAAATTGAAGATAAACTATGTTTCAAAATGTTATTTTAAATGTTTTCGTGTTTTCTCCTCTTTTAAACCGTTCAATTAAGTGTTTTTTTCATCATTTATTCTCTACAAAAAACCTTCCGTAAAAGGGAAAAAAAATGTACGACGGAATGACAGACAGAAATACCCATTTTTTTTATATATATATAAATGTATTTATTTAGCTATTCTTGTTTAAATCACACTTACGTGTAACTTACAAATGACAATATATTTATTTATTTAAGTGTGTATCAAACTGGTAGCCCTTCGCATTAATCAGTACCCAAGAAGTAGTTTTTGGTTTCAAAAAGGTTGGTGACCCCTGTACTAGGGCATCAAATCAGTGTCAGTTGAGTCGGTCCATAGGTTGCCTGTAGGGATTTTTAATGTCCAGCACATGTCAGTATTTAGTGACACAGTATCGACACAGTATCAATACAGTTTTGCAATGTGTCGAAACGCTTCATGACGCCTCATCAACCCATCACTAGCATCCTGGATCAAGGCTTTCAGCAGCTTTTGGACGTTTGAGGTAGAAACGTAGGAAGCGCCATCATTATGAAAAGTAGCCGGCGAGTATTTTGATTCCGTCCGTCCGTCCGTTCGTCCCTCTTCTTCTTCTTCTTCTTCTTGCTATTGGCGGAGTTACAATGCATAGTAGGCTACCGCCACCTACTGCACCGGAGGTGTAACTACAAGCAACATTCACAGACAGTCCCATTGCTTTTATGAGCGGTCGAGCGAGTCAAAAGCCGAAAAATCCATTTGTGGCGGACGTAATTCTTTCGTGGCGGGCCGCCACAAATAAATGAATGTGTGGGAAACACTGTATATATATATACAGGTAAAAGCCAGTAAATTAGAATATTTTGAAAAACTTGATTTATTTCAGTAATTGCATTCAAAAGGTGTAACTTGTACATTATATTTATTCATTGCACACAGACTGATGCATTCAAATGTTTATTTCATTTAATTTTGATGATTTGAAGTGGCAACAAATGAAAATCCAAAATTCCGTGTGTCACAAAATTAGAATATTACTTAAGGCTAATACAAAAAAGGGATTTTTAGAAATGTTGGCCAACTGAAAAGTATGAAAATGAAAAATATGAGCATGTACAATACTCAATACTTGGTTGGAGCTCCTTTTGCCTCAATTACTGCGTTAATGCGGCGTGGCATGGAGTCGATGAGTTTCTGGCACTGCTCAGGTGTTATGAGAGCCCAGGTTGCTCTGATAGTGGCCTTCAACTCTTCTGCGTTTTTGGGTCTGGCATTCTGCATCTTCCTTTTCACAATACCCCACAGATTTTCTATGGGGCTAAGGTCAGGGGAGTTGGCGGGCCAATTTAGAACAGAAATACCATGGTCCGTAAACCAGGCACGGGTAGATTTTGCGCTGTGTGCAGGCGCCAAGTCCTGTTGGAACTTGAAATCTCCATCTCCATAGAGCAGGTCAGCAGCAGGAAGCATGAAGTGCTCTAAAACTTGCTGGTAGACGGCTGCGTTGACCCTGGATCTCAGGAAACAGAGTGGACCGACACCAGCAGATGACATGGCACCCCAAACCATCACTGATGGTGGAAACTTTACACTAGACTTCAGGCAACGTGGATCCTGTGCCTCTCCTGTCTTCCTCCAGACTCTGGGACCTCGATTTCCAAAGGAAATGCAAAATTTGCATGGTTGGGTGATGGTTTGGGGTGCCATGTCAAATCTACCCGTGCCTGGTTTACGGACCATGGTATTTCTGTTCTAAATTGGCCCGCCAACTCCCCTGACCTTAGCCCCATAGAAAATCTGTGGGGTGTTGTGAAAAGGAAGATGCAGAATGCCAGACCCAAAAATGCAGAAGAGTTGAAGGCCACTATCAGAGCAACCTGGGCTCTCATAACACCTGAGCAGTGCCAGAAACTCATCGACTCCATGCCACGCCGCATTAACGCAGTAATTGAGGCAAAAGGAGCTCCAACCAAGTATTGAGTATTGTACATGCTCATATTTTTCATTTTCATACTTTTCAGTTGGCCAACATTTCTAAAAATCCCTTTTTTGTATTAGCCTTAAGTAATATTCTAATTTTGTGACACACGGAATTTTGGATTTTCATTTGTTGCCACTTCAAATCATCAAAATTAAATGAAATAAACATTTGAATGCATCAGTCTGTGTGCAATGAATAAATATAATGTACAAGTTACACCTTTTGAATGCAATTACTGAAATAAATCAAGTTTTTCAAAATATTCTAATTTACTGGCTTTTACCTGTATATATATATATATATATATATTTAAAAATTCACTCCTGTTACTTTCAGTCCTGTTACCTAAATGGATATGTGTTCAACCAATGTGTTTATTGTCAACATGTTATTACCATGTGGTTATATTTCATGTATTTGATCGTTCTGTGCTAAAAAAAAAAAAAAAAAAAAAAACACTCACTCATGTTACTTTCAGTCCTGTTACTCAAGTAGTCAACTTTACCTTGGGAACTTTGTACAAAAATAAATACAAATAAAATAAATAAAAATCCCTAACATCTTTGAGTAGTTCAATGTTTGTATTAATAGAATCTTAACTGTCTAGTGGGTGACTACTATTAGTACTACTGATGTTAGTATTGTCCTTCTTATTATTATTATTGTGATTATGATGTATTATTAGTATTATTAGTATTGATTATTATGCTGATGATTATTATTATTATGATGATGATGATTATTATTATGTATAATAATAATGATTATACGATTATCAATATTGTTCTTGTCATGATTATTATGATTATTGTAATTGTTAGTATTACTATTTTTTATAATAATACATATTATTATTATGATTATTAATATTGTTCTTATTATGATTATTATTATTAGTTATTATTAGTATCATTATTATTATGATGTAATATTGTTATTACTAGTATTGATTATTATGCTGATGATGATTATTATTATGATGATGATTATTATTACTATTTATTATAATTATAATAATGATTATATCATTATTAATATTGTTGTTATTATTATTATGATATTATGATTATTGTAATTGTTATTATTACTATTTATTATAATAATAACTAGTATTATTATGATTATTAATATTTTTCTTATTACAATTATGATTATTATGATTATTGTAATTATTATTATATTATCATTATTATTGTTAATTATTATTAGTATTATTATTATTTTTATTAGTATTGTTATGATTATTATGATAATGATGATGATTATTAATATCATTTTTAATCATCATATTATTATGATGATGATGATTATTATGATTATGATGGTGATAATGGTTATTATGATTTATATGATTATTGTTATTATGATTTATATTATTATTGTTATTATGATTCTTGTTCTTTACATTATTATTATTTTGATTATCATCATTATTATTATGATTATTACTATCATCATCATTATTATGATTATTATTAATATTATTATTATTATTATTAATATGATTATGATTATTGTTACCATGATGATGATGATGATTATTATGATGATAATGATTATTATTTTGAAATAGATATTATCATTATTAGGATTCTTCCTCTTTCAATTATTATTATTACTATGATTATTATTGTTAATATGATGATTAGTATTTTTATGATCAATATTATTATGATTATACTTATTATGATTACTTTTATCGTTATTTTTATGATGATGATTATCATCATTATTTAGGGTGCAAATGCATGGATAAAAGTTTATGAAAGAAAATGTGTG
>NC_084565.2:2615000-2632500 GCF_033978685.3 Nerophis lumbriciformis
TGGCAACTAATAAATACTAAAAAAAAATAAACGTAAAAAAATAATACAAAATAAAAAATACAACATAAAAATGTACATATAATATAATATAATATTTAAAAAATACATATTTTGGCAGACATTTTCCTTGTATTATGACATGTTTTTGATGCTAACTTTAACATAAAAAAACACACAAATCAAGTAAATATTGATCATTTTGTGTTTGGAAAACAAAAGTAGTTTACGGAGCCGAAACACTGGCAGTAAGATTAGGGATTAAAAATAAATAAAATAAAAAATAAATTGACATTGTAGAAAAAGTTGCATTGGCAGCAAAACCCATTTTGGCAACTAATAAATACTAAAAAAAAAAATAAACGTAAAAAAATAATACAAAATAAAAAATACAATATAAAAATATACATATAATATAATATAATATAATAGAATATAATATTTAAAAAATACCATATTTTGGCAGACATTTTCCTTGTATTATGACATGTTTTTGATGCTAACTTTAACATAAAAAAACACACAAATCAAGTAAATATTGATCATTTTGTGTTTGGAAAACAAAAGTAGTTTACGGAGCCGAAACACTGGCAGTAAGATTAGGGATTAAAAATAAATAAAATAAAAAATAAATTGACATTGTAGAAAAAGTTGCATTGGCAGCAAAACCCATTTTGGCAACTAATAAATACTAAAAAAAAAATAAACGTAAAAAAATAATACAAAATAAAAAATACAATATAAAAATATACATATAATATAATAGAATAGAATATAATAGAATAGAATATTTAAAAAATACCATATTTTGGCAGACATTTTCCTTGTATTATGACATGTTTTTGATGCTAACTTTAACATAAAAAAACACACAAATCAAGTAAATATTGATAATTTTGTGTTTGGAAAACAAAAGCAGGATTCTTATGGAGCCGAAACACTGCCAGTAAGATTTGGGATTAAAAATAAATA
Organism: Nerophis lumbriciformis; assembly: GCF_033978685.3. NCBI lineage: Eukaryota > Metazoa > Chordata > Actinopteri > Syngnathiformes > Syngnathidae > Nerophis > Nerophis lumbriciformis. Next base: position 2,615,970 of record NC_084565.2, read on the forward strand.
AAATAAAAAATAAATTGACATTGTAGAAAAAGTTGCATTGGCAGCAAAACCCATTTTGGCAACTAATAAATACTAAAAAAAATAAACGTAAAAAAATAATACAAAATAAAAAATACAATATAAAAATATACATATAATATAATATAATATAATAGAATATAATAGAATATAATAGAATATAATATTTAAAAAATACCATATTTTGGCAGACATTTTCCTTGTATTATGACATGTTTTTGATGCTAACTTTAACATAAAAAAACACACAAATCAAGTAAATATTGATAATTTTGTGTTTGGAAAACAAAAGCAGGATTCTTATGGAGCCGAAACACTGCCAGTAAGATTAGGGATTAAAAATAAATAAAATAAAAAATAAATTGACATTGTAGAAAAAGTTGCATTGGCAGCAAAACACATTTTGGCAACTAATAAATACTAAAAAAAATAATAAAAAATAAAAAATATAATATAAAAATATACATATAATATAATATAATATAATATAATATAATGTAATATAATATAATATAATATAATATTTAAAAAATACCATATTTTGGCAGACATTTTCCTTGTATAATGACAATGTTTTTGATGCTAACTTTAACATAAAAAAACCACACAAATCAAGTAAATATTGATCATTCTGTGTTTGGAAAACAAAAGCAGGATTCTTACGGAGCCGAAAAACTGCCAGTAAGATTAGGGATTAAAAAAAGATAAAATAAAAAATAAATTGACATTGTAGAAAAAGTTGCATTGGCAGCAAAACACATTTTGGCAACTAATAAATACTAAAAAAAATTAAATGTAAAAAAATAATAAAAAATAAAAAATACAAAATAAAAATATACATATAATATAATATAATATTTAAAAAATACCATATTTTGGCAGACATTTTCCTTGTATTATGACATGTTTTTGATGCTAACTTTAACATAAAAAAACACACAAATCACGTAAATATTGATCATTTTGAGTTTGGAAAACAAAAGCAGGATTCTTACGGAGCCGAAACACTGCCAGTAAGATTAGGGATTAAAAATAAATAAAATAAAAAATAAATTGACATTGTAGAAAAAGTTGCATTGGCAGCAAAACACATTTTGGCAACTAATAAATACTAAAAAAAATTAAATGTAAAAAAAATAATACAAAATAAAACATACAATATAAAAATATACATATAATATAATATAATATTTAAAAAATACCATATTTTGGCAGACATTTTCCTGGTATAATGACATGTTTTTGATGCTAACTTTAACATAAAAAAACACACAAATCAAGTAAATATTGATCATTTTGTGTTTGGAAAACAAAAGCAGGATTCTTATGGAGCCGAAACACTGCCAAAAAGATTAGGGATTGAAAATAAATAAAATAAAAAATAAATTGACATTGTAGAAAAAGTTGCATTGGCAGCAAAACACATTTTGGCAACTAATAAATACTAAAAATAATTAAACGTAAAAAAATTATAAAAAATACAATATAAAAATATACATATAATATAATCTAATATTTAAAAAATACCATATTTTGGCAGACATTTTCCTTGTATAATGACAATGTTTTTGATGCTAACTTTAACATAAAAAACCACACAAATCAAGTAAATATTGATCATTCTGTGTTTGGAAAACAAAAGCAGGATTCTTACAGAGCCGAAAAACTGCCAGTAAGATTAGGGATTAAAAAAAGATAAAATAAAAAATAAATTGACATTGTAGAAAAAGTTGCATTGGCAGCAAAACACATTTTAGCAACTAATAAATACTAAAAAACACTAAACGTAAAAAAATAATAAAAAATAAAAAATACAATATAAAAATATACATATAATATAATATAATATTTAAAAAATGCCATATTTTGGCAGACATTTTCCTTGTATAATGACAATGTTTTTGATGCTAACTTTAACATAAAAAACCACACAAATCAAGTAAATATTGATCATTCTGTGTTTGGAAAACAAAAGCAGGATTCTTACGGAGCCGAAAAACTGCCAGTAAGATTAGGGATTAAAAAAAGATAAAATAAAAAATAAATTGACATTGTAGAAAAAGTTGCATTGGCAGCAAAACACATTTTGGCAACTAATAAATACTAAAAAACATTAAACGTAAAAAAAAAATAAAAAATAAAAAATACAATATAAAAATATACATATAATATAATATAATATTTAAAAAATGCCATATTTTGGCAGACATTTTCCTTGTATTATGACATGTTTTTGATGCTAACTTTAACATAAAAAAACACACAAATCAAGTAAATATTGATCATTTTGTGTTTGGAAAACAAAAGCAGGATTCTTACGGAGCCGAAACACTGCCAGTAAGATTAGGGATTAAAAAAAGATAAAATAAAAAATAAATTGACATTGTAGAAAAAGTTGCATTGGCAGCAAAACACATTTTGGCAACTAATAAATACTAAAAAAACATTAAACGTAAAAAAATAATACAAAATAAAAAATACAATATAAAAATATACATATAATATAATATAATATTTAAAAAATACCATATTTTGGCAGACATTTTCCTTGTATTATGACATGTTTTTGATGCTAACTTTAACATAAAAAAACACACAAATCACGTAAATATTGATCATTTTGAGTTTGGAAAACAAAAGCAGGATTCTTACGGAGCCGAAACACTGCCAGTAAGATTAGGGATTAAAAATAAATAAAATAAAAAATAAATTGACATTGTAGAAAAAGTTGCATTGGCAGCAAAACACATTTTGGCAACTAATAAATACTAAAAAAAATTAAATGTAAAAAAATAATACAAAATAAAAAATACAATATAAAAATATACATATAATATAATATAATATTTAAAAAATACCATATTTTGGCAGACATTTTCCTGGTATAATGACATGTTTTTGATGCTAACTTTAACATAAAAAAACACACAAATCAAGTAAATATTGATCATTTTGTGTTTGGAAAACAAAAGCAGGATTCTTATGGAGCCGAAACACTGCCAAAAAGATTAGGAATTGAAAATAAATAAAATAAAAAATAAATTGACATTGTAGAAAAAGTTGCATTGGCAGCAAAACACATTTTGGCAACTAATAAATACTAAAAATAATTAAACGTAAAAAAATAATAAAAAATACAATATAAAAATATACATATAATATAATAGAATATAATATTTTAAAAATACCATATTTTGGCAGACATTTTCCTTGTATTATGACATGTTTTTGATGCTAACTTTAACATAAAAAAAACACACAAATCAAGTAAATATTGATCATTTTGTGTTTGGAAAACAAAAGCAGGATTCTTACGGAGCCGAAACACTGCCAGTAAGATTAGGGATTAAAAATAAATAAAATAAAAAATAAATTGACATTGTAGAAAAAGTTGCATTGGCAGCTAAACACATTTTGGCAACTAATAAATACTAAAAAAAATTTAACGTAAAAAAATAATAAAAAATAAAAAATACAATATAAAAATATACATATAATATAATATAATATAATATAATATAATATAATATTTAAAAAAATACCATATTTTGGCAGACATTTTCCTTGTATAACGACATGTTTTCGATGATAACTTTAACATGAAAAACAAACAAAAATCAAGTAAATATTAAATATTTTGTGTTTATAAAACAAAAGCAGGATTCTTGTGGAGCCAAAACACTGCCAGTAAGATTAGGGATTGGGGAAAAATATGACATTGAAGAAAAAGTTGTATTGGCAGCGAAACAAGTTTTGGCAACAAATAAATATTTAAAAAATAGTGGAAAAAAAAAACATAATACAAAATTAAAAATTAAAAATACAATATAAAAATATACGTATAACATAATATAATATTGAAAAAAAACCAACATATTTTGGTAGACATTTTCGTTGTATAATGACATGTTTTCGATTCCAACTTCAACATAAGAAACAAATAAATCAAGTAAATATTGATCATTTTGTATTTGGGAAAAAAAAAAGAAGCAAGATTCCTACGGAGCCGAAACACTGCCAGTAAGATTTGGGATCGGGGGAAAAATTGACATTGTAGAAAAAGTTGTATTGGCACTTATACAAGTTTTGGCAACAAATAAATATTTTAACAAATATTGAAAAAATAAATACAATATATCATACAAAAAATAAGCAAAATATAATAAAATATTGAATACAATACAATATTTTTGTGGAAATGTTTTGTTTTTGATGTCAGATTTAACATTTAAAAAATACAAATCAAGTAAATGTTGGTCATTTTGTGTTTGGAGGTAAAAAAAACAAAAAAACAAAAAACAGGATTACTACAGAGCCGAAACACTGCGAAGAGTTTGAAAATATATTTTTTTAAATAAAACAAAAAAATATTATATAAAATGATACGAAAAAAACCCAAACTAATATAAGCCGAATATAATATTGAATAGAATACAATTGACAACAAATAAATATTGAAAACATTTAAAAAAAAATAAAACATAAAAATATATGATACAAAAAATACATACAATTTAAGCAGAATATGATAAAATATTGAATACAATACAATATTTTTGTGGAAATGTTTTGTTTTTGATGCTAAATTTAACATTTAAAAAATACAAATCAAGTAAATGTTGGTCATTTTGTGTTTGGAGGTAAAAAAAACAAAAACAGGATTACTACGGAGCCGAAACACTGCGAGTAAGAGTTTGAAAATATATTTTTTTAAATAAAACAAAAACATATTATATAAAATGATACGAAAAAAAAAAAAAAATCTAATATAAGCCGAATATAATATTGAATACAATACAATTGGCAACAGATAAATATTTAAAAAAATATTTAAAAAATAAAACATGAAAATATATGATACAAAAATACATACAATTTAAGCAGAATATAATAAAATATTGAATACAATACAATATTTTTGTGGAAATGTTTTGTTTTTGATGCCAAATTTAGCATTTAAAAAATACAAATCAAGTAAATATTGGTTATTTTGTGTTGGGAGGTAAAAAAACAAAACAAAAAAAAAAAAAAAACAGGATTACAACAGAGCCAAGAGTAAGAGTTAAAAAAAAGAAGTTTTTTTTTCAAATAAAACATACAAATATTATATAAAATATAAATATATGATACGAAAAAATAAATCGAATATAATATTGAATACAATACAATATTTTGGTAGAGATTTTTTGTATTTGATGCCAAATTTAGCATTAAAAAAACACACAAATGAAGAAAATATTGATCATTTTGTGTTTGGAAAACAAAAGCAGGATTCTTATGGAGCCGAAACACTGCCAGTAAGATTTGAGATGAATAAAAAATAAAAAAATAAAAATAAATTGACATTGTAGAAAAAGTTGCATTGGCAGCAAAACACATTTTGCCAACAAATAAATACAAAAAATAAAACATAAAAAAAAATAATACAAAAAATACAATATAAAAATATACATAATATAATATTTTTTTTAAATACCATATTTCGGCAGACATTTTCCTTGTATAAAGACATGTTTTCGATGATAACTTTAACATAAACAAAAAACAAAAATCAAGTAAATATTAAACATTTTGTGTTTATAAAACAAAAGCAGGATTCTTGTGGAGCTGAAACACTGTGAGTAAGATTAGGGATTGGGGAAAAAAATAACATTGAAGAAAAAGGTTGTATTGGCAGCGAAACAAGTTTTGGCAACAAATAAATATAAAAAAAATATTGAAAAACTAAAACACAATACAAAATAAAAATTACAACATAAAAAAATACATATAATTTAATATAATATTTAAAAAAATACCATGTTTTGGCAGACATTTTCCTTGTATAGTGATATGTTTTTGATGCTAACTTTAATATGAAAAAACATAAATCAAGTGAATATTAATCATTTTGTGTTTGGAAAAAAAAAGCAGGATTGCTATGGAGCCGAAACACTGCCAGTAAAATTAGGGATTGGGGAAAAAATTATATTGAAGAAAAAGTTGTATTGGCAGCAAAACAAGTTTTGGCAACAAATATATATAAAAAAAAATATTGAAAAAATAAAACATAAAAACAAAATAAAAAATACAATATAAAAAAAAACATATGATATAATATAATATTGAAAAAAATACCATGTTTTGGCAGACATGTTCCTTGTATAATGACATGTTTTTGATGCCATAAAAAATGTATATTGATCATTTTGTGTTTGAAAAAAAAAGCAGGATTCTTACGGAGCCGAAACACTGCGATTAAGATTTGGGTTGGGAAAAAAGATGACATGAAATCTAAATCTAAATAAAACAAAATAATGAAAAAAAAAAAAAAATTCATAAAAAAAGTAAAAATCTAAATAAAATATAAACATAATCTAACAAAATATTGATAAAATACAATATTTTTGGTGGGCATATTTTTTGTATCATGACATGTTTACGATGCCAGTTTTTCCTGGGTAAACTTGTTTTGCTTCAAAAGAAGCAAAACCTTAAAAAAGAGAAGCTAATGTCAAGAAGAAAAAAAAAAGGTTGAAAATAAAAACCTGTGAAACACACAAAAATAATAAAAGTGTACAAAAATACGAGTATTGGCATCTAAAAAATGTCATAATACAAAAAAATATCCACCAAAAATATTGTATTATTTCAACGTTTGTATTTATTTGTGGCCAAAACTTGTCAACTTTTTTTCCTACGTAGCAAAAGCGAGTTAGCTGCTTTGCTAACGGCGGGAAGTGGAGCATGGCCAGGTGCCCCCTCCCCCGCGTGTGCCGCCACGCCTCCCGAAGTGCGGCACACTCGCCTCATTCTTTCAATGCATGTGTTTATGCACGCATGGCCGTGTTGTACAAGCGTAATTAGTGCCACGTCTTACACACTCCAGCCTCCCTCTGCCACGTTCTTAAGTATTCATGGAAGCCGGTGAGCCGACAAATGGAATTTTTCAGCACGGCGGCGTCGCGGAACTTATTTCCACGGATAATCCCGCCTAAACGCCCCGCCCCGGTTAAATGCACCAGCCAGGTAGGGAGTGGGCGCTCGCACGGGCCTCCCAACATGGCCGCACGCTCAACGCTCAGCGTGGTGTTAGCATGTAGCATGTAGCATGTAGCATGTAGCCGCGAACCGCAACTAGGGCTGCTACTTTTTTGCCCACTACCGGGCAACGATGCCAATGTTAGGCTACCTGAATTGCACTTGGCGATCACCTCAGCAGCACTGAGAGCCAAACGCCCTTTAGGTAATGTTGCAATTTTCAACACCAACGAAAAAAATCCGTTCAAAAAAACGTCCCAAATTAAAGTAAAGCAAGGCTCCACTTTTTAAAATGTGCTGGCTAGATGCTAATTTACATCAAATATGCCATATGCATGCTACTTGTTAGCATTAGCGATTTTACATGGCGATTTCAAATTTGTAAATGACAACTACAACCGAGACGCACGTTACGATCAAACGGCTGGTGTGTAATAAGTACGATACTTACAGTGTTAACACTTTTTTAGGGCACAACAAAAGACATTCAATTTAATGGCAAAGACTACTTCTGAAATAAGTTCATACTTGCGAATGATACAAGTGTACGAACAACAAGACGTGACGACTACGTTAATTTGAAACAATTGAAATTGTATCTTTAAACAAATAAACAGTGCCAGTCTTATTTTTACAGTAACATTTTGTCAACTAAGCTGACAGTTTTTTTACTGTAAATTCTAGTATTGTTTTTACAGTGCATTACTGTAAATAGACAAATGGCACCACTTTTATCTTACAGTAACATTTTGTCAAATAAGCTGCCAATGTTTTACTGTAAACTCTTTAGTTGTTTTTTACAGTGCATTACTGTAAATAGACAAACAACACTAGTTTTATTTTACAGTAACATTCTGCCGACTGAGCTTTCAGTTTGTTGATGTTTTTTACAGTAAAATCTTTGGTCTTTTTTTTTTACAGTGCATTACTGTCAATAGACAGACACCACTTTTATTTTATAGTAACATTTTCTTAACTACAGTGAATTACTGTAAATAGAAAAAAAACGCCAGTACTTTTAATTTACAGTAACATTTGGCCGACTGAGCTGTCAGGTTTCTAATTACTGTAAAATGTTTAGTTGTCGTTTTCTACAGTGCATTACTGTAAATAGAAAACCGTGCTAATTTTATTGCACAGTATATTTTGTCAACTAAGCTGTCAGGTTTTTTTTTAACAGTAAAATCTTTAGTTGTCGTTTACAGTGCATTACTGTAAATAGAAAAACGGTGCCACTTTTATTTTACAGTAACATTTTCTCAAATAAGCTTTTACTGTAAAATTTACAGTATTGTTGTTTTTACAGTGAATTACTGTAAATACAAAAACGGTACTACTTTTATTTTACAGTCAAATTTTGCCGACAGAGCTGTCAGGTTTTTTTTACTGTAAAATTTTTAGTTGTTTTTTACAGTGTCTTACTGTAAATAGAAAAACGGTACTACTTCTATTTTACAGTAACATTTTGTCGACTAAGCTGTGAGTTGTTTTTTTACTGTAAAATCTTTAGTTGTTTTTTACAGTGCATTACTGTAAATAGACAAACAACACCACTTTTATGTTACAGTAACATTTTGCCAAATGAGTTGTCAGTTTTTTTTACTGTAATTTATTTTCTTTTTTTTTTTACAGTGCATTACTGTAAATAGGCAAACAACACCACTTTTATTTTACAGTAACATTTTGTCATCTAAGCTGCCATTTTTAACCGTAAAATCTTTAGTTGTTTTTTTTACAGTGCATTACTGTAAATTGAAAAATGGTACTACTTTTATTTTACAGTAACATATTGTCGACTAAGCTGCCATTTTTTTCCCCAGTAAAATCTTTCGTTGTTTTTTTTTACAGTGCATTACTGTAAATAGACAAACGACACCACTTTTATTTTACAGTAACATTTTGCCAAATGAGTTGTCAGTTTTTTTTACTGTTATTTATTTTCTTTTTTTTTACAGTGCATTACTGTAAATAGACAAACAACACCACTTTTATTTTACAGTAACATTTTGTCATCTAAGCCGCCATTTTTTAACGGTAAAATCTTTTGTTTTTTACAGTGCATTACTGTAAATTGAAAAACAGTACTACTTTTATTTTGCAGTAACATTTTGTCGACTATTCTGTCATTTTTTCCCCCTGTAAAATCTTTTGTCGTTTTTTTACAGCGCATTACTGTAAATAGACGAACAGCACCACTTTTATTTTACAGGAATATTTTGTCATCTAAACTGCCATTTTTTAACGGTAAAATCTTTTGTTTTTTACAGTGCATTACTGTAAATTGAAAAACAGTACTACTTTTATTTTGCAGTAACATTTTGTCGCTATTCTGTCATTTTTTTCCCCTGTAAAATGTTTTGTCGTTTTTTTACAGCGCATTACTGTAAATAGACAAACAGCACCACTTCTATTTTACAGTAACATTCTGCAGAATGAGTTATCAGTTTGTTTTTTTACTGTAAAATATATATATTTTTTTTTTACAGTGCATTACTGTAAATAGACAAACGACACCACTTTTATTTTACAGTAACATTCTGCCGAATGAGTTATCAGGTTGTTGTTTTTTACTGTAAAATATATATATATATATATATATATTTTTTTTTTTTTTTTTTTTTTTTTTTCTTACAGTGCATTACTGTAAATAGACAAACAGCACCACTTTTATTTTACAGGAACATTTTGTCATCTAAACTGCCATTTTTTAACGGTAAAATCATTAGTTGTTTTTTTTACTGTAAATTTAAAATCCGTACTACATTTATTATATATTTAGTCGACTAAGCTGTCAGTTTTTTTTTTTACTGTAAAATCTTGTGTTGCTTTCTTCAGTGCATTACTGTAATTAGACAAACGACACCACTTTTATTTTACAGTAACATTCTGCCGAATGAGTTATCTTCTTTTCTTTTTTTTACTGTAAAATCTTTTTGTTTTTACAGTGTATTACTGTAAATAGACAAACAACACTTTTTTTTTTCTACAGTAACATTTTGTCATCTAAGCTGCCATTTTTTAACGGTAAATTTTTTTACAGTGCATTACTGTAAATTGAAAAACGGTACTACATTTATTTTACAGTAACATTTTGTCAACTAAGCTGCCATTTATTTTTTCAGTAAAATCTTTCGTTGTTTTTTTACAGTGCATTACTGTAAATAGACAAACGACACCACTTTTATTTTACAGTAACATGCGGAAAGAGTTGTCTGTTTTGTTTTTTTAACTGTAAAATCTTTTTTTTTTTTTTTTTTTACAGTGCATTACTGTAAATAGACAAACAGCACCACTTTTATTTTACAGGAACATTTTGTCATCTAAACTGCCATTCTTTAACGGTAAAATCATTAGTTGTTTTTTTTTTTACAGTGCATTACTGTAAATTTAAAATCCGTACTACTTTTATTTTACAGTAACATTTTGTCGACTAAGCTGTCAGTTTTTTTTTTTTTTACTATAAAATCTTGCGTTGCTTTTTTCAGTGCATTACTGTAATTAGACAAACGACACCACTTTTATTTTACAGTAACATTCTGCCGAATGAGTTATCTTTATTTTTTTTACTGTAAAATTGTTTTGTTTTTACAGTGTATTACTGTAAATAGACAAACAACAACACTTTTCTTTTACAGTAACATTTTGTCATCTAAGCTGCCATTTTTTAACAGTAACATTTCTTACAGTGCATTACTGTAAATTGAAAAACGGTACTACATTTATTTTACAGTAACATTTTGTCAACTAAGCTGCCATTTATTTTTTCAGTAAAATCTTTCGTTATTTTTTTACAGTGCATTACTGTAAATAGACAAACGACACCACTTTTATTTTACAGTAACATTCTGCGGAAAGAGTTGTCTGTTTTGTTTTTTTAACTGTAAAATCTTTTTTTTTTTTTTTTTTTACAGTGCATTACTGTAAATAGACAAACAGCACCACTTTTATTTTACAGGAACATTTTGTCATCTAAACTGCCATTCTTTAACGGTAAAATCATTAGTTGTTTTTTTTTTTACAGTGCATTACTGTAAATTTAAAATCCGTAATACTTTTATTTTACAGTAACATTTTGTCGACTAAGCTGTCAGTTTTTTTTTTTTACTATAAAATCTTGCGTTTCTTTTTTCAGTGCATTACTGTAATTAGACAAACGACACCACTTTTATTTTACAGTAACATTCTGCCGAATGAGTTATCTTTATTTTTTTTACTGTAAAATCGTTTTGTTTTTACAGTGTATTACTGTAAATAGACAAACAACAACACTTTTTTTTTACAGTAACATTTTGTCATCCAAGCTGCCATTTTTTAACAGTAACATTTCTTACAGTGCATTACTGTAAATTGAAAAACGGTACTACATTTATTTTACAGTAACATTTTGTCAACTAAGCTGCCATTTATTTTTTCAGTAAAATCTTTCGTTGTTTTTTTACAGTGCATTACTGTAAATAGACAAACGACACCACTTTTATTTTACAGTAACATTCTGCGGAAAGAGTTGTCTGTTTTGTTTTTTTAACTGTAAAATCTTTTTTTTTTTTTTTTTTTTTTTTTTTACAGTGCATTATTGTAAATAGACAAACAGCACCACTTTTACTTTACAGGAACATTTTGTCATCTAAACTGCCATTCTTTAACGGTAAAATCATTAGTTTTTTGTTTTTTTTACAGTGCATTACTGTAAATTTTAAATCCGTACTACTTTTATTTTACAGTAACATTTTGTCGACTAAGCTGTCATTTTTTTTTTTTTACTATAAAATCTTGCGTTGCTTTTTTCAGTGCATTACTGTAATTAGACAAACGACACCACTTTTATTTTACGGTAACATTCTGCCGAATGAGTTATCTTTATTTTTTTTACTGTAAAATCTTTTTGTTTTTACAGTGTATTACTGTAAATAGACAAACAACAACACTTTTCTTTTACAGTAACATTTTGTCATCTAAGCTGCCATTTTTTAACAGTAACATTTCTTACAGTGCATTACTGTAAATTGAAAAACGGTACTACATTTATTTTACAGTAACATTTTGTCAACTAAGCTGCCATTTATTTTTTCAGTAAAATCTTTCGTTGTTTTTTTACAGTGCATTACTGTAAATAGACAAACGACACCACTTTTATTTTACAGTAACATTCTGCGGAAAGAGTTGTCTGTTTTGTTTTTTTAACTGTAAAATCTTTTTTTTTTTTTTTTTTTTTTACAGTGCATTACTGTAAATAGACAAACAGCACCACTTTTATTTTACAGGAACATTTTGTCATCTAAACTGCCATTTTTTAACGGTAAAATATTTTGTTTTTTACAGTGCATTACTGTAAATTGAAAAACAGTACTACTTTTATTTTGCAGTAACATTTTGTCGACTATTCTGTCATTTTTTTCCCCTGTAAAATCTTTTGTCGGTTTTTTACAGCGCATTACTGTAAATAGACAAACAGCACCACTTCTATTTTACAGTAACATTCTGCAGAATGAGTTATCAGGGTTTTTTTTTACTGTAAAATATATATATATTTTTTTACAGTGCATTACTGTAAATAGACAAACGACACCACTTTTATTTTACAGTAACAATCTGCCGAATGAGTTATCAGGTTGTTGTTTTTTACTGTAAAATATATATATATATATATATATATTTTTTTTTTTTACAGTGCATTACTGTAAATAGACAAACAGCACCACTTTTATTTTACAGGAACATTTTGTCATCTAAACTGCCATTTTTTAACGGTAAAATCATTAGTTGTTTTTTTTTACTGTAAATTTAAAATCCGTACTACTTTTATTATATATTTTGTCGACTAAGCTGTCAGTTTTTTTTTTACTGTAAAATCTTGTGTTGCTTTCTTCAGTGCATTACTGTAAGTAGACAAACGACACCACTTTTATTTTACAGTAACATTCTGCCGAATGAGTTATCTTTATTTTTTTTTACTGTAAAATCTTTTTGTTTTTACAGTGTATTACTGTAAATAGACAAACAACACTTTTTTTTTCTACAGTAACATTTTGTCATGTAAGCTGCCATTTTTTAACGTTAAATTTTTTTACAGTGCATTACTGTAAATTGAAAAACGGTACTACATTTATTTTACAGTAACATTTTGTCAATTAAGCTGCCATTTATTTTTTCAGTAAAATCTTTCGTTGTTTTTTTACAGTGCATTACTGTAAATAGACAAACGACACCACTTTTATTTTACAGTAACATTCTGCGGAAAGAGTTGTCTGTTTTGTTTTTTTAACTGTAAAATCTTTTTTTTTTTTTTTTTTTTTACAGTGCATTACTGTAAATAGACAAACAGCACCACTTTTATTTTACAGGAACATTTTGTCGACTAAGCTGTCAGTTTTTTTTTTTTTACTATAAAATCTTGCGTTGCTTTTTTCAGTGCATTACTGTAATTAGACAAACGACACCACTTTTATTTTACAGTAACATTCTGCCGAATGAGTTATCTTTATTTTTTTTACTGTAAAATCTTTTTGTTTTTACAGTGTATTACTGTAAATAGACAAACAACCACACTTTTTTTTTACAGTAACATTTTGTCATCTAAGCTGCCATTTTTTAACGGTAACATTTCTTACAGTGCATTACTGTAAATTAAAAAACGGTACTACATTTATTTTACAGTAACATTTTGTCAACTAAGCTGCCATTTATTTTTTCAGTAAAATATTTCGTTGTTTTTTTACAGTGCATTACTGTAAATAGACAAACGACACCACTTTTATTTTACAGTAACATTCTGCGGAAAGAGTTGTCTGTTTTGTTTTTTTAACTGTAAAATCTTTTTTTTTTTTTTTTTCTTTTTTTTTTACAGTGCATTACTGTAAATAGACAAACAGCACCACTTTTACTTTACAGGAACATTTTGTCATCTAAACTGCCATTTTTTAACGGTAAAATCATTAGTTGTTTTTTTTACAGTGCATTATTGTAAATTTAAAATCCGTACTACTTTTATTTTACAGTAACATTTTGTCGACTAAGCTGTCACTTTTTTTTTACTGTAAAATCTTTCGTTGCTTTCTTCAGTGCATTACTTTAAATAGACAAACGACACCACTTTTATTTTACAGTAACATTCTGCCGAGCGAGTTATCTTTTTTTTTTTTACTGTAAAATCTTTTTTTTTTACAGTGTATTATTGTGAATAGACAAACAACAACACTTTTTTTTACAGTAACATTTTGTCAACTAAGTTGGCATTTTTTAACGGTAATTCTTTTTACAGTGCATTACGGTAAATTGAAAAACGGTACTACTTTTATTTTACAGTAACATTTAGTCGACTAAGCTGCCATTTTTCTTTTTTAGTAAAATCTTTCGTTGTTTTTTTACAGTGCATTACTGTACATAGACAAACGACACCACTTTTATTTTACAGTAACATTCTGCCGAAAGAGTTGTCTGTTTTGTTTTCTTAACTGTAAAATCTTTTTTTTTTTTTTTTTTTACAGTGCATTACTGTAAATAGACAAACAGCACCACTTTTATTTTACAGGAACATTTTGTCATCTAAACTGCCATTTTTTAACGGTAAAATCATTAGTGGGTTTTTTTTACAGTGCATTACTGTAAATTTAAAATCCGTACTACTTTTATTTTACAGTAACATTTTGTCGACTAAGCTGTCAGTTTTTGGTTTTTTTACTGTAAAATCTTGCGCTGCTTTTTTCAGTGCATTACTGTAATCAGACAAATGACACCACTTTTACTTTAAAGTAACATTCTGCCAAATGAGTGGTCAGTTCTTTTTTACTGTAAAATCTTTTTTTTTTTTTTTTTACAGTGCATTACTGTAAATAGACAAACAGCACCACTTTTATTTCACAGTAACATTTTGTCAAATAAGCTGCCATTTTTTTTACTGTAACATCTTTACTTGTTTGTTTACAGTGCATTACTGTAAAAAATAAAAACGGTACCACATTCCTTTTTTTTACAGTAAAATTCTGCCCGCTCCTCCTCTGCCTCCTTCTTCTTCCTAATTGTTTGTCCAATCTTCCTCTTTCCTGCAGGTCACATGACAAATATGTTTAGGGGCGGAGCTTGGAGGAAAAAGGTCCTCTGGTGCAGCTCGACCTTTTTGTCGCCTATTGTTTACTTTTGTGGAGGAAACACCCCCAGGAGGCGTGGCCTTCGGACCTACGCCGTTTTGTGTGTGTGTGTGAGTGTGTGTGTGTGTGTGTTGCCCCCCCTTTTCTCATTCAATCCCCCCCGGCCCCCCCACCTCCCGCCATGTTGCGGCTGACAGACAGACAGATGATATCAGGCTGCCATCTCCGGCTCCCGGGCCTGTATCGCCCCGCGCCAACAGCTCGCACGCGGCCTGCAAATTTTCGCCCGCCTCTCTCGCCGTTGATAAGACGGCATATCAGTGACAGCACATATTTGATGTAGGGAGCGTGGCTCACGACACGCAGTCGAGCATGAGTTTGTTTAAACGGACGATGTTTATCAGACTCTGCTTTATTTCACACTTCCTGCTTTTATCTGCAACACAATTGGCTTCTAAGGAGGCCATTTTAATTATACTTCTCTCTGTGTGTGTGTGTGTGTGTGTGTGTGTGTGTGTGTGTGTGTGTGTGTGTGTGTGTGTGTGTGTGTGTGTGTGTGTGTGTGTGTGTGTGTGTCCATGCTGTCAACATTCCCGGCAGATTATTTTCCGGATGTTTCTCTCGTCAAAGCGTCACTTTTCCTGGTGTTGCTGCCATCAGATATTGGCTGATTTCCATTTAGCGTGGAGGTTATGCTAGTCGGGCCTTTTTTTATTTATCTTTTTTCTTTTTTTTTGTAATGCTGGAAATAAGATGTTAAATATGCCAGCAGTGTGGCTGACATAATAGTTTAATGTGTGTTTAACAAAGATGTCGGGATTTCATTTTAGTTTGAATTCTTCCGGATGTTCTTTGTTGTTGTTGTTAATGTTGTTGTTGTTGTAATGCTGAAAATAAGATGTTAAATATGCCAGCAGTCTGGATGACATAATAGTTTAATGTGTGTTTGACAAAGATGTCGGGATTTCATTTTAGTTTGACTTCTTCCAGATGTTTATTTTTATTTTTTTATTTTTATTTTTTTATTTTTTATTTTTTATTTTTTGTAATGCTGGAAATAAGATGTTAAATATGCCAGCAGTCTGGATGACATAATAGTTTAATGTGTGTTTAATAAAGATGTCGGGATTTCATTTCAGTTTGACTTCTTCCAGATGTTTATTTTTTTTTAATTTTTTTTTTTTATTTATTTATTTATTTTTTTTTTTGTAATGCTGGAAATAAGATGTTAAATATGCCAGCAGTCTGGATGACATAATAGTTTAATGTGTGTTTAACAAAGATGTCGGGATTTCATTTTAGTTTGACTTCTTCCAGATGTTCTTTGTTGTTGTTGTTAATGTTGTTGTTGTTGTTGTTGTTGTTGTTGTTGTTGTTGTAATGCTGGAAATAAGATGTTAAATATGCCA